>NC_052357.1:63267560-63269562 GCF_009727055.1 Benincasa hispida | reverse complement strand
TCTGTACTTTACCGGCTTGGTCTCGTTTTCTCTTGTAGATCCACTTACAACCAATTGGTTTTACATCATTTGGTTGATCTACAAGTTCCCAGACATAATTGAAGTACATAGACTCCATTTTGAGGTCCATGGCTTTGACCCACTAATCATGGTCCACATCTTTTATCGCCTGTTTATAGGTCGATGGACCCTCTATGCCGTCATCAGGTATGACGGCTTGTGTTTCTGTTAAACCTAAGTAACGGTCAGGCTGATGAACAACCCTCCCATTACGTCGAGGCATTCTCTACTCTTAAGAAGGATGTGACTGACCAGATGTACTAGTTTTATCTACTACTTTAGTAGATGAACTAGCTCTATCTGTAGCATCTTTGGAAATTTCATTCAATACTAGTCTACTGCGAGGTTGATGACTTCTTATGTGGTCTTCCTCTAAGAATGTGGCACTTGTCGATACAAATACCTTATTCTCTTGAGGATCGTAAAATAGACCACCTTTTGTGTCTTCTGGATAACCTACAAATAGGCATAGTTTTGAACAACGTTCCAATTTTTTAGGATTTTGCACCAACACGTGTGTCAGGCATCCCCAAATCCTAAAGTGACGTAAAATTCCTTTACGCACTTTCCATAGCTCATAAGGTGTTTCTAAAACACTTTTAGAGGGAACGTTATTCAAAATATAGACAACAGTCTCTAATGCATGTCCCCAAAAGGAATCAGGTAACTTAACAAAGCTCATCATTGAGCGAACCATGTCCAACAAGGTTCTGTTTCTTCTTTCAGATACACCGTTCTGCTGAGGCATATTGGTGCAGAGAGTTGTGACTTGATTCCGTGTTCTATCATATAGTCCTAGAATCTTAAGTCCATGTACTCCCTACCCCGATCTGATCGTAGTGTCTTAATTGTTTTACCTAATTGGTTCTCAACCTCAGTCTTATATTCTTTGAATTTTTCAAGAGAATCAGACTTGTGATGCATTAGGTAAATATGACCATACCTTGAATAATCATCAATAAAACTAATGAAATATTCATACCCACCTCGAGCTGTGACATTCATCGGTCCACAGAGGTTCGAATGTATGAGCTCTAAGGGCATTGTGGCTCTGAGACTTTTTCCAGTAAAAGATCTCTTAGTCATTTTTCCTTCAAGACAAGACTCACATGGAGGTAAAGAATTGTCTTCTAATTGATTTAAGAGTCCATTCTTAACCAATCTCTCAATCCTTTTGAGATTTATGTGGCCAAGTCTTGAGTGTCATAGATAGGCATTAGAAGAAACTTTTTGTCTTTTATTATGAGTTTTGGCTTTTCTAAATATCTCAATATTTAAGACAAATTTTGCTTTAGTTGGTCTTAACTTATATAAGTTGTTTTCAAGTATAGCAAAACAAATTTGAATACTTTTTCTAAAAATGAACGCTTCATTAACCTCAAAAGATATTTTATACATTTGTTCCAATATACATGTGATAGATATTAAATTCCGTCTCATTTTAGGGGCATACAAAACATCTTTAAGTATGATATATCTATCATTGAAAAACAACTTCAAGTCTCCCATTGCTTCGGCCGAGACAACCTCTCCTGTTCCAACCTTGAAGGTGATCTCGCCTTCTTCAAGCTTTTTCTAGGAACTAGTTTCCTGAAAAGAGAAGAAAATATGATTAGTGGCTCCTGAATCCAATATCCAGGTTGAGGTATCATCCTCCACTAAACATGTCTCAGCAACTAGTAAATCATATTTACCTTGTGCTTCTTTCGAGGTAGGGGCCTGAAGACATTTCTCAGTTAAGACAAATCTTAGGTCATCTATTACTAGTGTTGAATTCAGATTTGTTTTCCATGTTGAGTAATTATCGCCGTTTAGTTTCTCGGAATCTAAGAGTTAATCTAAAGAGCTAGTCATGCTGAAAAGAAAAACATATCCTTTTTAGTAAAAACATTAATCTTTTAAATCCAATCAAGTTTAGCAAAAAAACTAATAATGTACCCTT
>NC_052357.1:63019407-63264892 GCF_009727055.1 Benincasa hispida | reverse complement strand
GTTATCGTTACTTTGGTTAGAATTTACTAAACACTTGACTTCTGTAAGTGTGACCCTCTCATTTTCGACCTCAAAGATCAAATCATTATGCCCGAAGTTTGGAAATAAAAAATTAACTAACTGAGAACCGTTCATAATTTCTAGTTGCACGGAGTTCCGCATCTAAATTAGAGCCCTTGATTCCCGTAAGGTCGCTCACAGGTAGACAACAGTGCATTATGGCAAAGATCCTAGCCGGTGCGACTAATGGAAGAGACCGAGCTAGGATTGGTGACTTACACTTCCTTCTCCACTTACTGATGAACAACTTCCCCTCATTCCCCTTGGATTGACTTATGCAAAAACTCTCCGAATGGAGTCCGTCCCTGGCAGGCCCGAAGCCAAGCATGAATCTCACGGTGTGAACCTTAGGAGACTAGAGCTAAAGTACATACTTTTTCCAGCTGAAGTGTTTAGATGTTGGGGTAATAAAATACTAGCGATACATTCGGCTAACTAAACATATCATAAGGTAGGTGATTCATCCGAGTATAACTTTTATACTGAATTTTTAACCTACGATGTCTAGGTGATAACAAATTTATTACCTCACACCACTCAGCATGCTCAAAAAACCGTTTAACCTAACTCAGACTCGCTCGATCTCTAGGTAGTAGGTGTTTTTTAACCGTCAACTTAAAACCTTTACACCTTAGTCACTTATCTGATTTTTTGCCAAGATCTTGCCGGATGAGTTTCTTTGTTAACTTGGTTTTACAAGATATCGACTATTTTCTATGAAAATTGGGATTGCTCAATGGTTAACCCTAAATAGCATGCATCTTATCTTGTTATATTGATTTGTAGAGTCTAGGTTATATAACAATTATAAAATAAATTATAAAATATGACCCAGGCATTCATATTTATAACATGCCTTCCTTCATTAAACATGCTTAAATAACATTTATATTAAAACTAAGCATGCATAGTATATATTTTATAACACTTATAACATATAACAAATGCATGTCACATGCTTTTCCTATGGTGGGGTTTTAAAACTATATGGCATACTATATGCACACATAATCAAACAATATTATACATCACATGCATAATAGGTAAACAATACTAAAGTGGACCGATTTTGGCATTAAAAGCAGACAAATAACTAATTTATTACAAAAATCAGCAACCAGCTTCTCGAAACCGATTTCAAACACTTTGAACCATCTGGAACCGCCAAGAAACCACCGATTTTGGCATTAAAAGCAGACAAATAATAATTTATTACAAAAATCAGCAACCAGCTTCTCGAAACCGGTTTCAAACACTTTGAACCATCTGGAACCGCCAAGAAACCACTCGACCGGTCCAAAAACTCCAAAAACCAAGTTGAATCGTTCAAACCGGCTTAACCAGACCGTCTGGACCGACTGGTCAATGCCCACTAGGGCGGGTTGGGTCGATGAAACGCGCGGGTCACGAGCAGGCAGGAGGCGCACAGGTCGCGAGCGAACGATGCATGCGAGGCAGCTTCGGACGGATCAGACCGGAGCGGGCAGAGAAACTGGGTCGGAGCGTGAAATGGGTCTAACGCTTTATCGACAACTGGCGCACGCGGGGCTACTCTGAACCGGGTCGGGTCTGGGAGCTTCTCTCGAGTCTGGAGGCTAATTCCGGGTCTGTGAGCAATTTTTCTCCAATTTGGCTGCTGTCCTCTCTCCCGGAATCAAGAAATTACAGCCTAATTTCAACTCTAATGACTCCAACAAATTTACAGACCCTTTTTCACACATTAATACTCATAAACAAGTGAGCAATTACAAATTTCCACAAGAAATTTAAAGAAAAACAATGCCAAATCATAATAAATCTACTTTAGTCCATATTTCATTCAACACTTGAATAGAAAGGAAAAAAACACCCACCAAAAGCAATTTAGCGTAATTAAAGCATGCTCTGATACCACATGATGGAACACAAGATATACCCAGCGGAATTAGGATCTAATTACAATCTAATTGCTAATTAAAAGGAAACTAGCATGCAAAACAAGGAAAAAATAGTAAATTAATAGGATAGGATACAACCTTTATAGCTCCCAAAAACCGCTTTTCCTCGTTGAATCTCGACTCGAACTATTTCGGACCACCACTAGAGTTAACCTATTATCCTCTGGACTCAGAACTAAGTTGTGGGACCCGGTGGATGAAGAAAATCGAGAGAGAGAACGAGATGGAAATTTGGGTTAGGTTTGGATTTTGGATTTCAATCAAGAAAATTATTTTTCCAGCCCAAATTTAGAAAACAATTTTTGCAAAAAAATGGCCAAAATCCTTTAATCCAAATTCAAAGCCCAATTTATAGAAAAAAAGCCATGCAACAATTGCATGAACCAAATCCATAAAAACCCAACACCTAGAATCCACTATCAAAGTGGGCTTAATGTCTTCACTATAAGCCTACACCTAGCCCATTATTTTGTTAGTGGAATTATCCAACAAAAGTTTGGATTTTTCCACTAACTTTAGTCAAAGGGAAAAATAGTCATTCGGTCAAAGTCAAACTTTTTATGATTTTTTCTGTGTTGATTAATTTTGACCTCCCGAGTATGAATCCACATTCATTTTCTCGAAATTCAAATCATATTTGAATATAAGGTTGGTCAAAGTTTGACTTTTCAAAGTCAAAAGTTAACTCTTTGAATGTATTCATATTCTTGATATTTAAATTATATTTAAATATTAAAGCTGTATCTCTAAACTGAAAAACCCGACCACTATATCACATATACTTGTCGGTTTCTCTCTCTTCACCTAATATCGAACAATTCGAATTATCTATCATATGTTTAAGTTATTCCATATAAAGCTAGTAGGGAACCTAATGGACCTATAGATCATGAGCTCAACGATCTGAGATAGTCAGACTAAAACTCTTTAGATGGTGCTAATCAATATTCGTTAACAACGGGTCATTCTACTTATAGTCCCGTAGTTGCACTCTCCTCACTATAGATATATTTGTGTCCATTTGATATAACCATGATTAATAAGTTAATCCTTCACAGGTTGTTCGTAATCTCGGCTGGGTCATAAAAACCATTTTACCCCCAAGACTACATCTTGTTTCTTAAGTTCCACTGATCCTCTAATGAACAATTGGTTTAAGGTCTAACCTATAAACTGAACCCCTCTCGGGCCAAGGAGAGGGTGGGGCCCCTTGTTCAAGACCTGGATTCAGTACTAAAGGGAACAACCTATCTACTATCCCTATAATGGGTAGGAGTGAATTCCGTCTTACACCCTATGTTCCCAGCTATCCACCCGATCTTACCCCTGAAATAGGAGGCTTATTGGGCCAGCGATATTGAGCTGCCCTCACCTATGCGGATCTAAGGATAATTCCAAGTGAACAGGAGTTCATAATTAGTGCAGGATTAAGATTAAGTTACCTAGGTCATCAATTAACGAAATAGTCAATTTTATACATAAAACGACATTTAGAACGTAAAAAGTGACTATTTCATGGTTCAGTCTTATGCAAACTCATTGCATAGGATGCCCCCACTCACATATCTCTATATGAACGATTCAGGATTACATCGTTTGTACTAACTACAAAGTGGGCCGCATCCATAGTGTCCCCAAAATAAGGCGTCCAACCTTATTCATACACTATAGACCATTTTGGCTATATATTTGAACTTGATCCACATTTATGTCACTATATAAAGTTCAAACCACATTAAATAGCCTCAGGACCTTAGTTTGGATTCAAGATTACAATTTCAATAACAACTTTATCGAAAAACAAACAGAATATGTTTATTAATTTACAAACTATGAGTTTTAGGATATAAAATCCAACAGCAACAACACTCCTTCACTTAGACGTTAGAAAAATTTTGGTAAAACAATCTTCTTCTTGGTTAAGCCTATATATACTTGGGCTTGCATGGGGAGTTTACTTAATTAATTGCCACCTGACTTACTTATCCCTTCATGGACGTTCACAAGGCTGCCACCTGGCTTACTTACTCGTTAATTAAGTTGAATTCCTCAGCTTAAACTTCATCACATGGCCTTGCAGCCACCCAAGCCTTCTCCCTTCCACGCATGACCTTTTGTCGCATCACTTGCCAGGTTAGCTCTCATTAATGGCATACAAAGTTGGTCTCATAAATCCTTCATACCACTTGTTGCTTAGCTATAACATTCCCCATTCTTGGACCTCTAGCCGCGTCATTCAGCTGGACTGGCCGTATGGCGCCTCATAGTTCCAACGCATGGAACCTTCTATCTTTTCTAAATGTTAACTTGTTTTTTGCCCTTTTCCGGCTTATCATTGTTATTCTCCACCATCTATGCGTCGACCAGGCTACAATCTGAATGCATATAGTCATAATACTTAGAAAATTTTTCTTCTCTTGCATTTCAGACGGATCATTCACTATACTTACTTAACTTACTTATTCCATTAATATTAATTCACATCTTAACTCATAATTAAGAGATCTTAAACTTGATTAATTAGTAAAAACAAGTCATGTTTGTTGGAAACAAGGATGAAAATGTGTATACCCTTGATTTGAATGATTGTCCTATTATTGATAAATGTCTTTCCGTATTGTAAGATGATTCTTGATTATGATATAGAAGGGTAGGACATGCTAGCATACACTTAGTTTCTAATATTTTCAAAAATTCTTTGGTTAGAGGTCTTCCTAAATTTAAATTTGAAAAAGATAAAGTTTGTGATGCTTGTCAAATGGGTAAGCAAACTAAGTCTTCTTTCAAATTTAAAAATGTGATCTCTACTACTAGACCCCTACAACTATTATACATGGACTTATTTGGTCCTTCTAGAATTACTAACTATGGAGGAAATTATTATGCATTTGTGATAGTTGATGATTTTTTCTAGATTTACTGGTATTTTTATGATAAAACATAAGGAATGTGCTTTGAAAAGTTTTATTAGTTTTGCTAAAAGAGTTTAAAATGAAAAATGATTTTTTATTTCTAAAATTAGGAGTGGTCAAGAGGAGAATTTGATAATGATGTTTTTAAATTTTTTTGTGAAGAAAATGGTTTTTCTCATAATTTTTCGTCTCAAAAAATTCCTTAACAGAATGGTGTGGTAAAAAGAAAAAATCGTACTTTGCAAAAATTTGTTAGGTCATTGTTGAATGAGTATGGTCTACTTAAATATTCTTGGACGGAAGCCGTTAATACCACTTGCTATGTTTTAAATAGATTTTTAATTAGACCATCTTTAGATAAAACTCTTTATGAGCTTTGGCATGGAAAAATTTCAAATATTGGGTATTTCAAAGTTTTTGATTGCAAAAAGATTTTTGGAGATTTACTTGTTAGTGAAACAGACAAAGAAATTATCTCAAGTATGCAAGAAGTGTGCATCAATAAAAAGAAGGAAGATGATTCTTCATCTATGCCTAAAGAATGGAGATATGATCCATCCCATCCCAAGAATTTAATTCTTATCGATCCCGAACAAGGTGTGAAAACTCGTTATTCTCTTAATTTATTTAGTAATATTGCTTTTGTTTCTCAAATTGAACCTAAAAGTTTTAAAGATGATGAATGTAATGAGTTTTGAATTTTAGATATGCAAGAAGAATTAAAGCAATTTGAAAGGAACAAAGTTTGGGAAGTCCCTAAGCCTTCTAATGCATCTATAATCGGAACTAAATGAGTATTTAAAAATAAAATGGATGAAAATGGAAATATCATTATAAATAAAGCTACACTTGTAGCTCAAGGTTATTGTCAAGAAGAAGATATAGATTATGAAGAAACTTTTGCACGAGTTGCTAGATTTGAAGCTATTAGAATGTTGCTTGCTTTGCCTCTTATAAAAATTTCATTTTGTATTAAATGGATGTGAAGAGTGCTTTTTTAAATGGTTATATTGTGGAGGAAGTTTATGTAGAACAACCTCTAAGTTTTGAAAGTTTTGATTTGCCTAATCATGTTTATAAGTTGAAAAAAAGGCTCTTTATGGCTTAAAACAAGCCCAAGAGCTTGGTATGATAGGTTTAACAACTTTTTACTTGAGAATGGCTTTAAAGTGGAAAAAATTGATACTACTCTCTTTATTACGGTTAAGGATAATGATATGCATATAGCGCAAATATATGTGGATGATATTATATTTGGTTCTACTAATCCATCTTTGTGCGAAGAATTTTATAGTGTATGCATAGTGAGTTTTTGATGAGTATAATGGGAGAATTTAGTTTCTTTCTTGGACTCCAAACAAAACAACTCAAGGATGGTATCTTCACAAGTCAAGAAAAATACACAAAGGATTTGCTCAAGAGGTTCAAATGAATGAAGGTAAAATTGTAATAAACTCCTTTGAGCACTACCAATAAACTTGACAAAGATGAAAAAGGTAAATGTGTGGACATAAAGACTTATCGAGGTATGATCAGATCTTTACTTTATTTGACCGCAAGTAGACTCAATATCATGTTTAGTGTATGTCTATTTGCATGCTATTATTTTGTGATAATAAATTCCAATCTTGTCCTAATGAATCATATTTGCATGTTATTAAAAGAATATTTAAATATTTGCTTGGAACTATTGATGTAGGCTTGTGGTACTAGTTGTTGTGCACAAATTCTTTGGATGAAACAAACTCTTTGTGATTTTGGATTAAAATTTGATAGTGTGCCCATATTTTGTGATAATTCTAGTGTTATTAATTTGACTAAGAATCATATCCATCATTCTAGGACTAAGCATATTGATATTAGGCATCATTTTATTAGAGAACATGTGCAAAATAGTAATATTACTCTTGATTTTGTGAGCTCTACTAATCAATTGACGGATATTTTTACCAACCCTTTGAATGAAGAAAGTTTTTGCAAAAATATGCTTGAGCTTGGTATTATTCAGTGTGATGCATCTTTATATCTTGATATTATTATATAATGCATATTGATAGGGGAGAATTGGAATCTTTGTATATGTCATATTTTTAGGGGAGCACTTATATGTTTATTGTTCTTTTTTATGATTCCAAAGGGGGAGAAGTATGTGTTATGATTGTGTTGGATGATTGTTTCTATTGAATGTATTATTTAGGGGGAGAATTAGTTAAAGGGAAGAAGTTAATTATTTTGAATGAATTTCAGGCATGATCTTTGTGATGATATATATACTTGATATTGAAATTACTTGTTAATCACATGTGTTGCTATGGTTATGTGCATTTCAAGTTATTTTCTTCCATGGTTTGTCATCATAAAAAAAGGAAAGATTGTTGGCTTTTTGACCCCTCAAATTAATTAATATTTTGATGATAATAAACCTGATTTTGTTTACTAATAATTTTATTATTTTGAATAGTCTATAGCGTAGAGTTCGGAACAATGATTCTGACCCATCTTGAATCACCCAAATCGGAGTTCAGATGAAAAAACTATAACAAAAAGAAGCATAATGGAAAAGTATCCAAAATGGTGACGTGGCAAATTAATCATCAAATTGGATCAATTAGATATTGTCATTTGGAGCTATAGGGTGAGTGACACATGGGACTTAAAATTTGCGGTCGGTTGATTTTAGTTTTTATTGAAAGAAAAAAAAACTAAAAGAAATTGATTTTGTAAAAAAAATTATTAAAAAAATAATTTTTAAAAAATAAATTTAATATTATTTTATGTTTGTGTCTAACGTCTAGTTTTTGACAAATGGTGGGCTCTTGTTTTTTTTTTTTAGGTTTTAAAAGAAATATATTATTATTATTATTTTGTCTCTGGCGACTAATTGAGTTTAAATTTCCACCATTCAATTTAACTTTTTGAACAATTCAATGACCCAAATTAAAATCCACTTTTTGCCTTACTTTTCTCTTTTTATACTTCATCTTCTCCAAAATTATTTCAATTTTTACAATTCTCGAAATTAGTAAAAAAAGTTATTATGGTTACTCTCTCTACAAGGTTGCAATTTTCTTTCTTTTCATCTTATTCTTGAGAGAAATTTCTATTGTATTGTGAGAGTTGCGTAAGCTCAAACTTGTAAATCCACTCTTTTTTAGAGAGTTTTATTGTGTGATTTAAAGCTTACAAAAACATTGTAACGGTTGGATCCTAATCTGTGGAAAGTATCAGATTTGCTCTTGAACCCATAAAAGGAGCAAGGTAACGGTTAAACTTTTATCCATGGAAAGAGTCAAAGAAGATTTTTTTCAATCAAAATCCCAAGGGGCGCTTAAAAAAGTGGATGTAGGACGTGTTTGACCGAACCATTATAAAAATCATGGTGTCTTATTCTCATACTCTTTCCTAGTTATTTTTGCACTTAATTGCTTGCTCTTGTTGGTTGATATTGATTGAATAGATTATCACATACTTTTATTAATATGATTTAGTATCAATTAGGGTTTTGTGAATTTAACATAAAAATTTTCTAATTAGTTCAAATTGAGCATATTTAGGAAAATTTTAATTAAACCCTATTTACCCTTCTATGGTTGCCATATTGATCCAACATTTTTTTCATGAGTTTTAACTTTACTTTCTATTTAGTTTAAATAACATTTTTACTTTGAGTTTTGAGTTTTATTTCCATTTGGTCCTTTTGCTTTTAGATTTACACTTGTAATATTGACTTTCCATTAATTTTTTTTGTTTAACGTATATTAATTATTATAAATAATTAAATGTATTAAAATTAAAGGGTTGTTTTCAAATAAAGAAAATGAACAAAAAAATTTCACTATCTATCTATCATAGATGTGTATCATGGTCTAACGCCCACTGATATATATGTCTATCATGGTCTATCACTGATAGATAGTGACATTTTGCTATACTTGAAAATATTTTAATTAGTTTTACCATTTAAAATAATTACCCAAAATTAAACTGTCACTACTTTTACATCATAACTACAATAAATTAAAAACTCTCACATCATTAATTATTTTTAAATTAATTAATTGAAAGTTGACACCAAAAATCAAAGTCAACAATAGTAAAAACACGAGGACAAAAATGTGAAATATTCAAATTTAGGTATCAAATAAAAATTAAATTTAAAATTTAGATAACAATATAATATTAAAAAATATATGAATTAAATAAAAATTAAATCCAAAATTCAAGAGTAAATTATAATATTTTAAAATCTAATCTAAATATTATCATTAAAGTTGACTGTGGGGTGTAATTATAAGCGTTAAGCAATATAATGTCCTTTTAGTAAAAAATAAGCAAAAATATTGAAACACCTGAAAATATAATTTGAAACATCAACACATGTTGTTGCTGTGAAGGGACTGTTCATCCTTAATTTACTGCCCCATGTTGGAAGTGGACAAATAATATTTCTTCTTTAAAAAAAGAAAAAAACTAATAAATTGGTACTTTTTAAACTAATTTTAAAGTTTTATCGTGAAAGGATTTTTTTTTTTTGTTTTTTTTAGTTTTGTTCTAAGGAACTTAATTTAAAGCGAAGTGATTTTATATGATAAAATTGCTGAAAATATTTATAAATAATAATAAAATATTATCGTCTATGTGCGATATATCACGATAGATTATGATTTGTGTCTGTCATGACACAGATGGATATAGATAGTAATCTATTGTGGCTTATCACAAATAGATGATGATATTTTGCAACATTTATAAATATTTTGGTTTATTTTTATATATTTGAAAACAGTCCTAGTTTAAAACACAAAAATATTAAAATGAAAAAAAAATTAAAATACAAATTCGGATAATGAATTTTTAATTTTGTGTTTTATATACCAATTGTAAAAATGTCTAATATGCCTCCAAACTTTCAATTTCATGTCTAATACGTGACCTTTATGGATTTTTTCATAGGATTTTTTTTTTAAATTTTATTAGTGTCTATTAGCCTATATTAAAAAAGATTAAAATTTTGTTATTTTAGGTAAATAGTTTTCGTTATTTTTTTATTTTTGTAAATCTCATTTTTATTTTTCTTTTTATCTTAATGCACAATTAAAATAATAATTTCAAGAAATTGCATGCAGTAGAATTCAAACCTAGACATATTAAGGTGTTTGAGCATTCTACTACTACACCGATGGTCAAATTTGATGATTAAAATGATTTTATTTTATACAAATATAAAAATATTTTCAAGTTGATGGAGGTTCGAGCGGATAAAAAGAATATAGAAAATTGAATAATATCACTATGAAAACACTTTTGTTGATGTGAATTTTTTTTATAATTCATTTAAAAATTGACTATTAGTAATAATTACAAAATACCAAACCATAATTATTGGTAATATAACAATTTAATTATTTATGTAATTCTTTTTTATAACAAATATTATTGAAGTTTTGAATTACTATATATATAATGAGCAACACAAATGTGTCGGTATCATTACTAGAATTATCAATGATAGAAGTCTGTCAGTATCTATCAACATCTATTATTCATAATTTCAAAATTTTACCATATTTTATAAATATTTTTCAGCAATTTTACTATTTGAAATAATTTTTTTTATATAATTTTTTTTTATTAAATTCACTATTAAAAAGCAGCTATTTACAATAAATATTGCCTTCCAACCAATAGAGCCGGGTTCGAATCCTGAAAAACGCATTTCTTTTTTCTTTCAGGCAAAAGGAATAAGAAAGAAGAGGGGGGGGAAAATCTAAGGGTGCTATATGGATTTTATTTTTATTTTTTATTTCGGGCAAAAGGAATAAGAAAAAAGAGGGGGGAAAAAGGGACTATATGGATTTTTTTTTATTTTTTTTCCGGAGGGAAAATTTCTGAAAGCGTAGAAAATAATATAGAATCATTATGGTTGACAAATAAATAACTTAGGAGTGTTTGATAAATGGATATGAATGGATATTTATTATCCATATTTGTTAAGTCCATAAAGAAAAATCGTGGATTATTAAAACCACATTTTTTACCCACTCAAAACTATCCTTAAAAACCAGTTATATTTTCATTTTTCTCTCTTCCCTCATCTTTGGATTCTATTCTTTTTTCTTTTTTTATCGTCAAAAGAATGATAACTTTTGCATACGTCATGACATGTAATTTTTGTATTTGTATTATGACACAGATATTATAAGTATAAAAAAAAATATATTTTGTGAATTTTTTTTTTGAAATGGCCATATGTTCAGTTGGTTCATATTATTTTTGTGATCTTATGAAAAATGTTACTGTACATCACATTCTCACCATTATAATCAAATGAAATGTAATTATCCTATATACAATTTCAATTCCAAATATACTATCCATATTATATAAAAATAAACTGTATGATATGTGAAATAATAATGTTAAGTTAGCAAGATTCAATATATATACATACAATATACTAATTAGTAATTGGGATAATTACCTTCAATATATATACATACAATATACAATATACCAATTAATTGAGCAACAATAAGAAATGTATTTTGTTGGTATGTTAATCTATTATATTCTACAAATTGAGAAAAAAAAATTGAGATTGTCCAGTTTATGTCATAAATGATTTGAGAAAATACGTGTATACTTGAAAATTAATCAATAGTTGCAAAACATAAAACTAAAAAAATAAAAGAATGAAATAAAAAACAAACAGAAAAAAATAGAACTAATCTCGTTTACAAAAAACTGCATCAGATCCCCCAACTCAATTCAACTCAATCCTACACAACAAATAGAGACAATAATTACCAACTCAATTCAACTTTGCAAACAAACACAGACAATCTAACTCCCATAATTTAACTCTCCAGATAATAATTACTAACTCAGCTCAACTTAACTCTCTACTTTTATCACGCATCAAACACACCCTTAATGATATCCTCACATTTTTTTTCTTTTTCGTTTTTATTTCCTCACCTTAA
The DNA here is from genome assembly GCF_009727055.1 of Benincasa hispida. Classification (NCBI taxonomy): domain Eukaryota; kingdom Viridiplantae; phylum Streptophyta; class Magnoliopsida; order Cucurbitales; family Cucurbitaceae; genus Benincasa; species Benincasa hispida. The sequence continues at coordinate 63,253,000 of NC_052357.1, read as the reverse complement.
ATCATAGTAATACTCTTTTGCAGAAAAAAAGGGAAAAAAAAATAAGGAAATCATAGTATTACTCAAGGTTCAATTTTATTTTATTTTTATTCGTAAAACAACTAGCACGAGTGTATGAAGTTTTGAACCTCCAAAAATTTTATAAAAGAAGTACAATACGCAAGGTTCAATTTTATTTTATTTTTATTCGTAAAACAACTAGTACTGATGTATGAAGTTTTGAATCTTTAAAAACTTTAAAGAAGAAATATATTTATGTTATAGTTAGAATACTGAGATGAAAGATAGGGTCATAATCTTTTAGTACTCAACAAAAACTCAATTCTTTTTGCTGACTATATTTTTTAAAGTTTTTTTTTTTTTTTTAAGTTTTTTTTTCTAGTTCAATAGTATACACGGTAAAGGTTTTGAACCACTTATCGTTTCAAAACAATTGAGCTGTGCATGGTGAGGGTTTTGAACTATTGACTTGTTGGTACAAAGTACATCTTTTATGTTATTTGAGATTTGCTTATTTTGACTTTAAAAAATGTATTATTCTGAGTAATTTTTTGTGTTAGTTTATTAATAGAATTTATACTAATTTGCATCAAGCGTTTGTAGTCTAACGATTAGGATAATTGCCTTCCAAGCAATTTACCCAAGTTTGATTCCCGACAAACTCATTGTTATTTTAGTTTCATATTATTATGTGCTACATTAAAAAGAAAAAAAATTGATAACTTATTACGACTTAATTTGGTAACTATCTGGTTTTCAAAATAAATTTATAAATATTATCTTGACCTGATTTTTATATGAATATATTTAGTGATTTCCTCACTTTTTTTTCTTTTTCCTTTCTTATTTCCTCACCTTAAATCATAGTAATATTCCTTTGTGAAAGAAAAGAAAATAAAAGAAATCATAATATTTGTTTAATGAGAAATTTTGGACAAATCACAAATTGTCACGTCACTTACCAAATTATGACGAAGAAATAAATAATAGAATTTGACACTAATTAAAAGTTGACATGCATCCCAAGTTAAAATTGAAGTCATAAATTGGTGAATTTCAATGATGTCGTATGTTTTCGTCTTGACCGCTTGATCAAATTATTTTGATCTAATTAAATATTAAAGTTTGCGCTAAAGTTAAATTGGACCCAAGAACATGCTTAATTTGACTCAAATGTCAAAGAAACCCACATCCAATTAATTGGGGCCAAGGGCTAGGTCCATGGATCAACTAAACTCATGTCCACAAAAACTTCAGAAGGCCTAGAGAGAATTATCCCGACAATCAGAAGACTACCCAACTCCTGAAGCTGACCACACTTGAAGACTGAAGTCCTTTGGAAATACAAGTATTCTTCCAAGACTCCAACTTCAAGAACATCCACATTGGTCCGCTTTCATACATCAAGCATATGCATTCGACCAAGAGAGAATTAGAGGATTAAGTATTAGAGACCGAACCACATCAACATCAAATCTACATCAACACAAATTCAACTCTACAAAATACGTTTCTCTAGAAGCCTCATGCAAACACTGATCCTTCAAGAAGACCATCAAGCCTAAAGACCAATCATCTAAGAAGGTCATCAAGTCCAAAGGCCGATCCTCCAAGATAATCAACAAGCCCAAAGGCCGATAATCCAAAAGTATCATTCAACTTAAAAATTAAAGTTTATTTTGAAAGCGTCAAAGGATTATGTATTACAGATTGTATTCACTATACTGAAATTAATACAAATACAAAGTTCAAATTTAACGAAACAATTTTCTTTGAAAACCTCGTGCAAACAAATTGGCATGCCAAAGGGACTTCTCCAGAAGCGGCTTCTATATGGGACCTGTCACATAAAGTCACTAAAATGGTATCCTGCATGAGTAAGAACAAGGCCCTATCATCGAATCTGGGAATAATTGATGGAATTTCTATCATCAGAGAAAATCCTTTGTTCGAAAACTCTGCTCCTGCTTCTGATCGATTAGAGAAAGAATCACACTTTGATTAGTGTCAATAATGATGGTTGACGTAATGACTGAGTCGGTCATGGCAGAGATGGATAGGAAGATAAATCTCTTAATGAAATTTATTGAGGAGTGTGATAATGAAATCGACACCTTAAGAGATCAAATGCATGCTCGAAAAACTGCTGAGACAAGTTAAGCTCCAGTTGCCAAAGCCAATGGCAAAGGAAAGTTTGTCTTACAGGAAAACCAACTGCAACAATCTACCTCTGTCGCCTCCATGTCGGTTCAACATCTACATGATATGATTACAAACTTCATAAGGGCTCAGTATGGAGGACCTCACAATCTTCTTTTATATACTCCCAGTTATACACCAAGAGAATTGACAATTTGAATGTCAACTGGGTACCAACCTCTAAAGTTCAAGCAGTTCGATGGAAAGGGAAATCTGAAACAACATGTTGCTCACTTAATTGAAACCTGCGAAAATGCAGGAACTAGAGAAGACCTGCTAGTCAAGTAGTTTGTTCGAATTCTGAAAAGACATGCTTTTGATTGGTACACCGATTTGGAGCCGGAAGTGATTGACAGTTGGGAATAATTGGAAAGAGAGTTCCTGAATTGTTTTTATAACACCAAACGCATTGTTAGTATGATAGAGCTGACAAACATCAAGCAGCAAAAAGGAGAGCCAGCCATTAATTACATTAATCGATGAAAAGCTCTGAGTCTGGATTGTAAAGTAGACTCACTGAATTATCTACGGTGGAGATGTGCACCCAAGGTATGCACTGGAAACTTCTCTATATTTTGCAAGGGATAAAGCCTTGTCAAAGAGCTGGCGACTCGCACCCATGACATGGAGTTGAGCATTGCCAATAGAGGAACTAAGGACTTTTTGGTTCTTCAAGTGAGAAAAGACAAGACAAAAACCAAGGCCACTGAAAAGATCGTGAATAGTGCCACCAAAGAATCTATAATCGTTCATGTATCCTTAATGAAATTTTCCTCTAAAGGAAAAGAAACAAAATTTGAAAGAAAACACAATGAGGGCGGGAAACATCAGCCAACACTTAAAGAAAGGTACAAAAAAGTTTATCTATTCTCTGATTCCGATGTTATAGATACATTAGAGCAACTGTTAGAGAAACAACTCATTCAACTGCCAGAGTGCAAGCAACTAGAGCAATCAGGAAAAGTCAATGTCCCCACCTATGGCAAGTATCACCAAGTCCTCAATCACCTAGTTGAAATATGCTTTATGTTGAAGGGGCTGATCCTAAAGTTAGCTCGTGAAAAGAAGATTGAGCTAGAGCTGGATGAAGTGGCTTAGACTAACCATGCTGCAGTTGTGGCGACTTCAAGTGTTCCAACACCATTTGTGTCTTATGATCAAAGAGAAAGCTTGATTCAGTTTGGAACCCTCGAATCCACAGTTGTTTGATTTCAACAAGTGATCCCAATGTTAGATTCTCAAAACAAAGATGAACATGTTGATGGCGATAACGACAAAGGATGGATCATTGTGACTCGTCGAAAGAGAAGAAAGTTGAGTTCCACCCAAAAAGATTCAGATTCCTATTGAAGTTATAGAAGAGGGAACAAAACTCAGAAAAAGGAAGGAAAAAAGAAGGCATGGAAGCCTAAGCTTGTACAGGAAGAAGATAAAGACTTCCCTCAACTTTGACAACCGATAATTTTGATAGAATTACTCCTAGGAAACTTCCTCAATAATCATCTAGAGAAAGTATTATAAGTTATTGTATGTCACACTATTAGCACAGTGGAAGTCAACTACAATCATATAACTGCTGAAAAAAGTTGACAATTCAAAAGAAATGGAGTAAAGAACTTCTGACGTAAGAAGGGACTATCTATCATAACATTTTTGTTTGAACGTGGCAAAAAATAAAGGGACTATTATTCAAATGACATAGGAAAGTAAGAACATCATTGACATATGTAAAAAAAAAAAAAAAAAAAAACTTCTATGCAATCTCGTTAGTATCTAATAGAAATGTGTCACGTAGTACTATTTTATTTTTTAAATAATTTTATTTTAAATTTTTATTTGTGTGTAAAAAAGAGGGTATTATAGCTGCATATGACAACTACAATGTTTTGATTTCTTATTTCTTATTATTATTATTATTATTGCAAAGGATAGATTTTTGTTATTTGAAAGCGAGCACAACCATAGAACTGAAATAATAAATAAATACATTTATTTTCATAATATTCACTATATTAAAAATAACAAACATAAAAAAGTATAAATATATATCTTAACAGATATTTTTCGTAGTACAATCCATTAGACAGCCAACCGTTCGGAATTTCAATGGCGTCGTCGTCTTTCTCGGCCTCGGCAAATTGCTTCAGTTCCAGTACTACAATATCCGGTAACTCAAAATCCTTTTCATTCTGGTAAAGATTTGCATTAGTGAGCTACAAAAAGCATTTACAGTTTATCGATGTTCTTACGAATTTCGCAGCAATTAGAGGTTCTAGTAATCAGAAACTCAACCTAGTTAACAATGGCTTCTATGATTATTCTTCCCCTGCTCGATTTCCTCATCTAAACATCAAGGTTCTGTTTCTCAATCGTCTTCTTCTGTTTGATTTTTGTTTGAAATGAATCGAAAATGTGTATGTACGTCTGTGATGAATGATTTGAAATGTTAAAATTGAGGGAAATTGAAAATGTTAGTGTGTTTTCTGATCAATCAGGCTGCGAAGAATGATCGGAACACAAAACCTAATAGCGTGATTTGTGGCGATTGCGATGGAAATGGTGAGTTGATTTATGAGTTTGGTGTAAACGATTTAGGTTTTAGGTTTTGCGAACAGCTGATTGTTTTGTAAAATTGAGTGAAATAGGTGCTGTTCTTTGCTCACAATGCAAAGGAAATGGAGTTAATGCTGTTGATTTCTTCAATGGACAGTTCAAAGCCGGCGCATCTTGTTGGCTGTGCGGGTAAGTTCGTTAGCTTCCATTATTTAAGTGGAGTTTTTATACGGATGACTTAAAAATTTGACATACTTTTTCCAAATAAGTCTTTTCAAACTTTTTAACTTTTTTATATGATTATTTCCTCCTACTCCCTTTGCATTTGATTTCATTGTTCCCTTTCCCACCAATCGTCAACGACAATTCTACAACAATGATTGACAGCAAAAGGAGCAACCAATAAATTGTCGTACCATGTGAAGTTGCCACTTGAAGGAAGAAGATAGGGGTAGAGGATGCCGAGGGAAGAAGACACGGGGAGAGGAAAGGGAGAGAATGTGCAAAGTGTGAGGGAACAAGAGGAGGGGACGAGAAAGAAGAGATTTGTCCGGATAACAACTCACATTTCATGCTCAAACTGTCGTTCAGTTTAGGTTTTTAAAGCAACGAAAAATAATATTTTGTTGATACCACAAATCACTTGTGATTTGTCAATGTTTTTTTTAAAAGTGAAAGAGCGAGAGGAAGTGCAAGTGCAAGAGAGTGGAGGAAGAACTCTTACCAGTGAGAGTACAATTATATTGGATTAGTTGTTCATTATATTGGATTAGTTGAACGAGCATGAACACGAAGAGGAAAGAAGATCGAGAGTGCGAGGGAGTGGCACAAGAAAAAATTTATAGGTCAAATGATATTTCGACCATGAATTTGAATCCTCCGTGAAATATTTTTCAAAAAAAAGTTTGAAAAGAATTAACTTTATTTTGAAAATAGGTCAAATCTTATTTGAGTCCAATTTTGGAATTTACTATGTGTTTGCTGATCAATGGCTTTGTGTTGCAGTGGGAGAAAGGAAATGTTGTGTGGGAATTGCAATGGGGCTGGCTTCATTGGAGGTTTCCTCAGCACTTATGACCAATAGAAGTATATATATTAAGTTTAATCCTTATAATTTTAGTTTTAGTTTTGTGCTGAAAAGGTCCTTAAAACTTTAAAAAAATTTCAATAGATCTCTACTTTTAATTTTGTGTCTAATAAGTTTTGAACTTTCGATTTTATATCTAATAAGTCTTTGAACTTCATTTTTCTATCTTTGACATTTTGAAAAAATGAACGAATTTCTTAGATATAAAATTAAAAGTTTAATGATCTATTAGACACAAAATTTAAATTTGTGTATAATAGATTTGTTAATTTTGAAAAATGTTGAATACATCAAAAAATTATTAGATACAAATTTGAAAGGTGAGAGATGTGTTCAACATATTCAAAGTTCAAGAACTTGTTAGATACAAACTAAAAAGTTAATGGACCTGTTAAATGCAAATATTGTAAAAGTTTAGAAACGAAACATATGTATATTTTGTTCATGAATGATACTTATAGGTGATATTTTGTACTTCAATTCTCTTCTAGTTTTGTTGGTACTATGTATTTTTATATTGAAAACAATTGTGACGTTGAATTTATATATACTTTCTTATATTGAAAATAATTGTGACGTTGAATTTATATCTATTAAGGATCTGATTGGATTGACTTGAGAAAAAAGTGTTCTTCAAAAAATTCATTTTTATCTAAATACTTTTGACAAAATTTATTCAAAATACACTTGAAAATCTATTTTGAGTGGTTGCCAAATACTTTAATTTTTTTTTTTCAAAATGACTTATTTTTTAAATTAAACATTTGAAAATGCATTCTAAATACATCCTAAATTTATTCATATATGATACCGCTATCATATTAAAGTTTTCTGCAAATTTTGTTTTCACTATCTTGTATAAAAGTGGTATTAAAAAATTAAGATCTTATTTGATAATCATTTGGTTTTTTGTATTTCTGTTTTTGAAAATTAATTTTATAAAAACTCCACCCCCTCTAAATTTGTTACCTACTTTGTACCAATGTCTTAAAAAACCAACCTAAATTTTGAAAACTAAAAAAAAAATAGTTTTAAAAAAAAAATATATATATATAGTATATATATATATTTAATTTTTGAAATTTTGTTAAGAATTCAACTCTCTTACTTCAGAAAAATTGATTGGTAAGAAATTGAAAAAAAATATATGCTTAATTTTTAAAAACCGAGTTACAAAATGGGACTTAAGCTTTTAAACTCTACTTTCATCCTGTAATCTTCATGTTATATTGTGCACAAGTAGTTTTTGAAAACTTGTTTTTGTTTTAAAATTTTTTTTTATTAAGAATTCAAATATTTCTTTAAGAAAAATAAAAACCACGATAAGAACACACATAAATTTAAAAAACAGAGAACTGAGAGCCACATGTTTACGTAACCGAACTTGAGACGTAATTTGAAACTAAGGAAATCATACTTTGATCTCATAAATTTCCATCTTCTACTTTAACCTTATTAATCCTTAAATACCTCATAAATTGCAATGTAGAACATTAGCTTTTCATACTTTCTTCAACTATTATTCTGTGATACATTACCAATAGCTCTTCATGAAGTGACTCATCTGTTCTTGAAGTAAACGAGTGGCTTCGGATTGGGGATGGAATACATGATATACATGGGATTCGTTAGCGGCTTCTATAAGCTTAACCTCTTTTACCTTCATTTTTTGCAAGAATTTTGCATACAACTCTCCTCTTTCTTTCAAGAAATCCAAGGCAGCCACAAAAACCACCACATTAGGAAAATGGTTCCATTCTTCTTTACTTACTTGTTGTGCATTAGTCTCATAGTTACATCCAAAATAATCACGGTCACAACCTGTTGGTATGCTCAATCTCCAGAACATGTCGTTCATTTCGACGAATCCTTCTACTCCTCGGCCTTTCTCGTTCTCGGTTCGCTTCTCGCTCCCGAAATAAGGATGGATTAACAATAATCCTTTGATGGTCAAGTTGGAAATGTTGCTCTTGATGGATTTGATTGCAACATTGTGGACAATGTTCCCTCCTGCACTATCGAGATTTAAATTTTACGAATATACCAATAAAATGATTTATATCCGACATATGTTATTAATATTCCTTTGGTTTAAATATTACTTTGATTCCGGACTTTGGCCTTGGCTCATTTTAGTTTTTATACTTTTAAAATGTTTATTTAGGTCTTCATACTTTCAATTTTGACTCATTTTGGCCCTTTAATTTTTAAAAAGTGACCATTTTGATCCCTTAAAAATAAAGTAAAAATGAGAATGAAGGGACCAAAATGATTCTTTTTTGAAAGTACAAGGACCAAACGTTTTGAAAGTATAAGGACTAAAATGTAAATTTTGAAAGTATGAGGACCAAAATAAACTAAACCCAAAAGTACAAAAACCAAAAAAGTATTTAAACCTATTCTTTCTCATATTAGACTAAAGAGATGACATTTTTTTTTATGTTTTAATATTTAAGATATCCATGAATATTTAACATCAATGTAAGATATTTTTATCCTTGCCTGCACTATCCCCAGATAGGAAGACTCGAGAAAGATCAACATTCTGCAACCATGGCTCAGAACTTTCTTGATAACTGAGCCATTCAAGTGAGTTGTAGCAATCTTCATAAGCTGCAGGAAGTCGATTCTCCGGTGCCAGTCGATAGTCGACGGACAAGATAATAGATTCAGATGCAATAGCCAAGTCTTTAAGAAAATTATGGTAACCAATCCAAGTAGTTGAGCCAATGCAAAAACCACCACCATGGAAGTAAACCAAAATAGGAAGTTTTGTCGTAGAATTAGTAACATTGGGACGAAACAACCTCCCAGTAACTAACTTTTTCGAGTCGATAACGACATCCTTGAAGTTATAATTCTTAGATGATTGAGTACCGGTTGAGACAACCACTTCGGGGATTGAGCGTCGAACCGATCCATCGGAGTATACTTCGAAGTAACCGGGTACTTCTCCGATCAATGCCATTTGTCAGTAAATAGTTGGGAGGTGATATTTTTGAGCCCAAAAAAAGTGTAAAGTCTCTTTTGGATTGGAGCTTTTAGAAAGTTTGTGAGGCTTTTTATATAGGTGAGAGTTTATTAGTAATTGAAGATGTAAAAGGCAATGTTGGTGGATTGGCGTTGGTCATGCAAATGAGATTTGATTAGAATTTTGGCCTAAATAAAGGCTTAGCTTAGTTGGCTGTTTAGGATTAGGTGGGGAATTTTATTTTCAGAGTGGTTAGACGTTAGAGAAGGTTTGGAAGAAAACAGAAATTAAGTGAAAAGAGGAAAAAAAAATAAAATATGACAAATATCAATTTATACTCCTAAACTTTGGAGATTGTATCAATTTAAACTTTAAACTAATAATTGTATTCATTTAAACCTTAAAATTTGGAAATTGTATCAATAAACCCCCCCGAACTTTGGGATTTGTATCAATATAAACCCCAAACTAATAATTATATCAATTTAAAACTTGAACTTTCATCATCAATTTAAATCCTAAACTTTTATAAATATATTAATTTAAAATTTGAACGTTTATAAGTGTATCTAAATAAAATACAATAAAGGGTTTAAGTTGATATAATTGTGAAAATTATGGGTTTAAATTGATACCCTTATAAAAGTTTAGGGATTAAATTGATACAATTGTTAATCTGCAAGATTTAAATTAATACAATTATTAATTTAAAATTTAAACTGATACAATCCCAAAATTGAAGAATATAAATTTGTATTTACCCAAAAGAAAAATATACATAATAAAATAAAATAATAATGAAAAAAAGATTAAATTTAAATGGATACAATCCCAAAATTGAAGAATATAAATTTATATTTATCCAAAAGAAAAATATACATAATAAAATAATAATGAAAAAAAAAAAGACTGAAAATCGCGCCAGGTAGGGGTCGAACCTACGACTTTCTGCTTAGGAAACAGACGCTCTATCCACTGAGCTACAGGCGCTGATGTTTGTTTATTAAATATATTTTATTAAATTGAATATAGACAAACGATATTGTACACTGAGTTTTTTTTTTCCTTAATAAAAAAGTATTATTACATCACCTTTCTGTTTTTTGTTTTCCTTCTAAGTTTAACAACTTTGTGGATGAAGTTATCATTAACTCTTGGGATGCAAATTTTTACATCTTTCAAAATTTAAAATTTAGGAGAGCCAAATTAGATGAAAAATGCTAAATTTTTTATTTTTATTTTTATTTTTTAATGATATTACTTTTTTTTTATTTTTATTTTTTTAAAAAATACACTACATAATAGACATGAAAGTGAGAATTTGAATCTACAATTATTTAAGAGGGGTAAAAATACATTCATCAAGTCATGCTTAAATTAAGGGTGTGTTTGGATTACATTTTCTAGTATTTAATTTAAAAAATAAGTTATTTAAAAAAAAAAATTGAAGTGTTTGGCAACTACTCAAAATAATTTTTTAAATGTATTTTAATCAGATTTTATCTAAAGTGTTTAAATAAAAATGGTTTTTTTAAAAAAATATTTTTTCTGGTAGTAAATCCGTCCTAAATCACATTATAAATATGTCACTGTATTTATAATTTATAAACTATTATTTAATTTATATATTTTGCACAATCAATTTTTACCATTTTATAAGTATGTATTATTGCATCTTGTTCAATTTTAATTAGTGTCAATCATAATTTTTCTTTTGGAAGTTCAATAATTGCAAGATGGGACTCAAATCATTACATTTAAAGTGATAAGGGATAACTTAACCACTGAGACTCTATTAAGTAATCATTTAGTTTTTTTTTTCTTGAAAACTAAATCTATTTTCTTTAAAGTTCTAACAATAGTTTGCATCTTTTTTAAGTAAAAAATAAGAATTCTAAGCCATATTTTTAAAAAAAAAAACTATTTTTTTTTTAAGTTTTCAAAACTTGGCTTAATTTTTCAAAACATTGGTAAAAAGTATATAACAAACCAAGAAATTTAAGAGATGTTTGGGGCATTGAGTTGATTAGTACAGTCAGTGATTATTATAGTATTGTTGGAGTTTATGCCTTAAACTTGTGGTTTGTATATTGTTAACAAATTATTTTATATAAATAAAATGTTACTTATTTGAAATTTAGACTTGCGCAATTCAATCTAATAAATTAAGACCCAAGGTTATTTATCGTAACTTGAACAATATATGGTTGACATACAAGTGAATCATGTTCAAGTGATAACCTGAAAGGTCTATAGTATACGGATAAAGTTGGGTATCTTAGTCTAGTAACACTATGGATACGATCCACTTTGTAAGCGTTACAAACGATTTGATCTATCGTTCATGTAGAGACATGTGAGTGGGGTATCCTATACAATGAGTTTATATAAAACTGGACTATGAAATATTTAATCTCTCTTTGTAATACTGTTGACTGAAAAGATTAATATTTCAAACGATTACCAAATGTAACTCGATTTCAATCCTGAGTGAGTTATGGACTCTTTCTCATGAGGGATTATCTTTTGATTTGTATGGGTGAGAATGACCCAAGTTGCCGACTCAATATGTCTACCATTTTGGGTATGAGACCGAGTAAGGAGCTGGGATGTAGCTACACAAGATGAAATTCACTCCTTCCCGCCTTGAGGGTAAGTAGGTGAGTAGTTCCTTTAAGTTCTGATTCCCCGGACTTTAACAATAGGGCCCAGCCCAAAAGGGACTTAGTTTATGGTTAGACTATAAACAAATTGCTCATTAGAGAATTAGTGGTACTTAAGGATAGAGAGATAATTACAAGGGTAGAACGATAATTTGACCCAACTATAATTACGAACAACTCGTGAAGGATAAACATATTTGTAATGGTTATATCTATGGACGCAACTTTGTCTATTGTGCATAAAAGTGTAACTATGAATCTTTAGTGAAGTTCTATAGTTAATGAATGTTGATTAATTTAATTAAAGAATTCAATTAATTAATCTCGAATCATTGGAGCTTATAATCTATAGTTCATTAGGTCCCTACTAGCTCACCACGGTTGAAACAAGGACCAAAAGTTTTGAATGAATTTAAAACTGTTCAAATTGTTTAGGAAAATATATACAGAAATTGTTATTAATATAAGAGGCCGTTTGGATTGAAGTTTTCTCAATGCCCGAGAATTAAGGATGTCTGGGAATTATATGTCTGGAAATAAAATTATTGGGAATCAAGAATGACTATGTTTGGTTGTACATGTGAAAACAATGTCTGTATGTGTAGTAATAGTATGTGGGAATTTAAAAAAAATTTGAGATTGTGAAAACAAGTCTAAACGATCGTTTCCAAAATACTATACGATTGCTTATATTATCTACACGATCGCTGAGTAACAAATTGCTATACGATCGCCTACCCAATGCTATACAATCGCCTACCAAATGCTATACGATCACTTACCAAATGCTACACAATCGCTGAGGTCGGCTACACGATCGCTTAGCTCTGCTACATTATCGCTAACTATCAAAATGCTATATGATCGTCTACCCAATGCTACATGATCGCCTACCAATGTTATATGATCGCTTATCAAATGCTACACGATCGCTGAGTAACAAAATGCTATACGATCGCCTACACAATGCTATACGATCGCCTATCCAATGCTATACGATCACTTACCAAATGCTATACGATCGCTTACCAAATGCTACACGATCGTTGAGTAACAAAATGTTGTACGATCGCTCACACACTGTTATACGATCGCCTACCCAATGCTATACGATCGTTTACCAAATGCTACACGATCACTTACCCAATGTTACACGATCGCTGAGTAACAAAATGCTATACGATCACCTACCCAATGCTATACGATCGTTTACCAAATGCTACACGATCGCTTACCCAATGCTACACGATAGCTGAGTAACAAAATGCTATACGATTGCCTACCCAATGCTATACGATCGCTTACCAAATGCTACACAATCGCTTACCAAATGCTACACGATCGTTGAGTAACAAAATCTATACGATCACTTGCCTAATGCTATCTGATCGCCTACCAAATGCTATACGATCGCTTACCAAATGCTACACGATGCTTACAAAATGCTACACGATCGCTGAGTAACAAAATACTATACGATCGCCTACCCAATGCTATACGATCGCTTACCAAATGCTATACGATCACTTACCAAATGCTACACGATCGCTTAAAAAATGTTACATGATCACTGAGTAACAAAATACTATACGATCGTCTACCCAATGCTATACGATCGCCTACCAAATGCTATATGATCGCTTACCAAATACTACACGATTGCTTACAAAATGCTACACGATCGTTGAGTAACAAAATGCCATACGATTTTACGGCTGGAAGGAAGAAAAATCGTGGTAAGAAGCGGTAGAAGAAATGAAAACCCATACTTCTCAATGGGTATGCAATTCCTTCATTTGTGTGGGTAAAAGATACCTAGGAATTGTCTTTTCCAAGATAAATAAACAAATCCCACCAACCAAACATGGGCTTTGTAAACCCATTCCCACACGCTTTTCCCTTATAGTGATACATTATAATATATAGTTAATTATAAATATGATTTATAATTACAACTATATATTAATTAAGAGAATTAATAGGATTCAAACAGTTAATTAATATAAATTAAAAACTATAAATTTAAAATTAATGTGAATAGGATTCATATTAAACTATAGGCTACGAGAGATATGTGCACTTGAATATGATTCAAATGTTTAATTAAATATTAGATATTTAATTATTATTTAAATTAATTATTAATTTAATATTATTTTATTTTAATTAAATAAAATTAATTTTAATTTAATTAAAAGGATAACTCGCAAGGGAGTGGGGAATGGAGAGTGGGAACGGATTTATAACTTCCTTCCTTTCATTATAAGGAGTGTATGTTGTTATGTAGAGATCCATAAGTTTTTTTTTTTTTTTTTTTATCTTTTTTTTCTTTTTCTTTCGTTTTTCTTTATAGAAAACAAAAAACTCCCTCATTGCTTTCTCTTTCTCATTTTTTTTCTCAACATATAGAGAAGAAGTTTCTCTCTCAATTACTAGCGAGGATGGCCATTTTGAGGCATCTTGTAACTGTGTATTGGAAATTTGGTGAAGAGAGTTTTTCATAGGGAAGAACTATTTTGTTGTATAATTCTGTGTCTTCGTCTTCCCAATTTCAAAACAAAAGTGACAAATCGTTTCCGTTGCGAGATCTGATCCTTCAAGTATGTGTTTAGAGCTGTGTAGACTAGAGAGGGAAAAGGATGATGAGTAAGAAATAATGAACACTATAACAAATAGATGTTACATGGTAACAATTGATATAAAGTAGATATCAAATGAAGAAATTTGGTGGTGGAAGTAGTGTCTATAGGAATAATTTTCAAAAACAAAAAATCAAAAACCAAATAGTTACCAAACGAGGTTTAAATAGTTACCAAATGAAGTATTAAATTATGCTCGAAATATCATCTCAATCACAATTTCAAAAGCATAAAGAAAAGAAAGATAAAAGGCAAAATGAATACACACATATACATGCACATAATGAAAATGGAGTTCATTCACTTGGAACAAAACTATAGTAAAGAGAACAATGAATTAAAAGTAGATTACAAGCATAACAACATATAGTTTTCACTTCTGTATATCACAAACGACAATTTGGATTCAATTTTGCAGTACTTGTGAAGCATAAATGGCTCATATTTTCATCTCCCTTTGATGTCGATCAAAGCCATGAGAAGACATCAATTGTTGAGCTTCCACCCCTAATCTCCTTCAGAACATTCAGGGCCGATAACGTTAACTTCATGTACATACTCTCCATGTATTCGATCTCCGCGAGATCGTCGGGAATGTTCAGCAACTTTTCTTTACTGTCCGTCGCAGTTGTCTTCGCCTCGGAGCAACCCCTTTCGTCGTCATTAACCATTTGAGCAGCAGCACAGGACATGTCTTTCTTGAAGAAGAGAAGATCAAGCATAATCTCACATTCTTTCAATAGCTGGTCGAGCACTTCGGTTGAGTAGAATGGTTGGCGTAACACCTTCTTGATGAATGGCATGCGGATGAGCTCGCCGCTTCGCTTGTCGTACTTCTTTAGAATCTTGGCCAGTCCTGTGCTTGATATGTATTGAATGAAGTTTTACAATGAATTAACATTGAACCAGAAGACAAGATTAACTTTTGAAAATAGCAGAAATGGAGTTTTTATATTTGAAAATGTAAAGAATGAAGTTAATTACCATAGTTTGTTACACCACATGACCCTAAAGTCCTAGGAAATCAAATCAAAATAAAAGGTGGATCCTGTGAGTTGATATGGATATACAGACAACTATAAGGCAGTTTTAACATGAAGCACGTCGTAGATTCTCGTCATCTTTCGCTTTCGTGCAAAATCCCGACGAATTAGAAGGATTGGACTTGATGGGGAGCTTGGAATGACCTTTGACACGTCTTCAATAGAAAACTTAAAAGGGGTTCGGAGCGGTTTGGAGTGCTAAGTTGATTATTATAGTCAGTTATTATTATACTCGTTGGGTTATTATAGTCTATGTTTGGAGTATTGACTAATTTAGTCTGGTATAAAATAATAAACATTGTAACAAAAAAGAGAGAGAGATTTCAAATAGTATTATTTTAGTTTATTGTGAGTTATGATAATTGAAAACGTCAATTATTATAATTGGAGGCCCAAAGTCTGAGTGAGCTATAATAGCACATTCCACCTACTTGAAGTTGGGGGCCAAATGACCCTTGATTCGAACTATCATTTATCAAAAACTTGTCATGGAATGCCAAACTACAGCTACACAATATCTTTCACCTCCTTACATCTCGTCCCAATTCAACTATAAATTGTAATATTGGATAGAATATGATCATTATGTCACGTTTGATAACCATTCGGTTTTTAAAAATTAGGTTTGTTTTCTAACAACTTCTTTACCATGGTTTCTATGGTTCTTAATTAAACATTTGAATTTTTAGCCAAATTTCAAAAAACAAATATACTTTCTTAGGCTCTGTTTGATAGCTATTTTTTAATTTTTAAAAATTAAGCATGTTTCTCTCTATTTCTTACCATGTTTTACATCTTTCTTAAGTAAAATAGCTGATTTTAACAAAATTTCAAAAACAAAACCAAATTTTAAAAATTTATTTTTCGTAGTTTTCAAATTTTGGTTTAGTTTTTGAAAATATTGATAAAAAGTAGATAACAAAGCAAGGAATTTTAGAGGCACAAAGGGTATTTATAGACTTTAAATTTCAAAAACCAAATGGTTACCAAACGAGACCTTACTCTTCAAATTTCGATTAGGTTTTTGAAAGAGCTCCTAAAAAGTAGATAATAAAACAAAGAAATCAATAGGTGGGAAGTAGTGTTTATTAGCTTGATTTTTACAAAACCAAATAGTTAGTAAATGATATCTTAAAAAAGTAGTTTCTTGAAATTTGAAATTTTGCTATGAATTCAAATATTTCCTTAGAAAATATGAAAATTATGGTAAAGAAAGGGTGAGAAAACAGATCTTGAAGGTTCATAACATCAAAATATTTGCTGAAGAAAGGCAACTTCTAAACAGCAAAGCCAAAGCAAGCTTTAAAAAGAAAAAGGAAAACAACAGAAACACCAACCTGTGTAATTCAAAGCACTATAATTCTCTAACAAAACCATCTCTCCATGGAAATCCACAATGTCTCTCCCTACTTTCATCAGCATTTCATTCGAATCTCCGACCTTTGCGACCTTCTCCTGCAACAACTGCATGCTCGACCATGTCGTAAACACGTAAATCAAATGTAAAAAACTAAGGCAAAAGAGTAAGCTTTCTAAACTAATTACAGATGCATAGCCGACCAACTATTCAAGTAACTTCCATTCGCAGTGATTTACAGAAATTTCACTTGAGTTTGAAAGAGTCTGAAAGTGATTGAAAGATAGATTTACCACTGAGCTAACTAATAGTCTTGATACTATGTCAGTTATATATATATATATATATAAACATAAAGTTGAGGAGGCAGACCTATACTAAATTTGTCGGTGCTTACAACAATTTTTTAAAACAAGTTTCACAGTACAATAAAGTGTAAGTTTATAGAAAAGTGTAAATTTGTTAAAGACAACTAACACCAAAATTTGAATTTCAGAATCCACCTAATATTGAACTTCCCCAACACTTGTCCTCTCCAAATATTCAAACTCAAACATCATTGCAACATGCTTCCAACACATCATATGTCAAAAGTCAGATAATACTTGGGTACATCTCAAGATGCACTCATTTTTGTGTATCCCTTCTCATCATTCATATTAAAAAAATATATTAAAATATTCTAAAAAGAGAAAAAGCAAAATTTACCACATGACAAGTTATGATCGAACAATTTGGTGGAATGTACAAAGATAGATGTTGTCCACCATAATAATGATTTATCATGTTCATTTTTTTAATTTAGAAAAAAAAAAAAAAATACACACACATGGAGAGAAAGAAAGTGAATTACCCTCCACTTAATAACATAATACTCTTCTTTGCCTTCAAAGAATTGATTGAACTTATCCAATTCTTCCTCAAGCAATTTGAGAAAGGTTTCCATGGAAGCTTCTCCATCTAACTTTAAGCGCTTAGGGTTTCTTCCACCATCTTCTTCATCATCAGGGTACATCATTTTCAATTCCTTCTTCAATTCCTTATAAGAAATGTATTCATCTCTCCACTCTGGCAAAGTAGATTCAATCAAATTGCAAAGGATCTTCCAAAACTTCATAATTGGTTCAGTAAAAAGTTTCAAATTCACATAATTATAGAGTGAAATCAAACAGATTTATAATCAGAATTGAATAAATAAATAAAAGAAGAAAAAGTTGATTGCATAGAGAAAAATGGGGGATTCTAAGAATATGCCCTTTGTGTGTTGAAAATGAAAGGGATATGAAATGTTTGTTTTGGTCAGTGAGAAAAGGAAGAAAAAAGAATGGTGGAAACAAGGGGAATTAACAAGAGCATATTATGGTTGCCGAATCTTGAAGGATGACTTTTTCTTTGGTAAAAATAACAAACAATATATTGATTTCAAGAGTTAAGACGGGAAAAAAGAAACCTACAAAAGAGAAGAAAAGAACAAAGAGATAGACACAAAAAGAGGTGAAAATGAAGAGAAATTATAGTCTTTGATGATTCAAAGTCCTTCCAATGCCTTTCTTTTAAGCTTAAAGTTGGAGTTTTCTGTTCTTTCTGTGGGTGGGGAGTGTGAGTAGGAGGTTTTAGTATTGGATTTTTCTCTCTATTTGAGTGTAAACATTATTAGTACAACCGAGTTTACATATGTAGATTTAAATAGGAGAAAGAAGTGTATGTTAATTATCGCTTAATTATGTTCATGTCGCCTCTTTATTTGAGTTCATGTTGATGGATTTTTCAATTTTTTTAATATTAATTATAGGCAACATGAGCATAGTTCAACGATAATTGACATTCACAATTTTTCCAACTTTGCAAATATGGGAATGACAACTTGGACCTTCAAGTCATGAAAAGGAGTTTCTTTTTTTCTTGAAAAAGAAAAATGGGCATTTTCTTTAACTAGTATATCAACTAAAATTGATCATAATTTAAAATCACAGTTAAATCACTAATTGACCCAAAAACTTAAATTTATGAATGAGATTAAATTTAATATTATATCATCTAACAAAAAATATCATATTTGTTGATTAACTAACATGAATTTTAAACTAAAAATATTTTTAAAATTCTTCTACTTTGAACAAGCTGAACGTGAGTAAAATACCAACTAATATACTCCAAAATACTAAACAGTCAAAATTTTGAACTAAAAATATCTTTTAAATTCTTCTACTTTGCCACCTTAATGAAAATTAAAATTCTAGATATTTTAGCGTAATTAATTCTGATAGCTTAATCATCCAAAAATACAAGTCACCACATTTTTAACAAAATCTTAATATATCAAGAACCAGAATAAACACTTTTTAAAAGTTAGACTAAAACAATCATTTTAAAAGTTTAGAGACCAAAATAAAACAATATTCAAAATTTAAGAACTAAAATGAATATTTTTAAAAATTTATGAACCAAAATAGAAAATTATTCAAAGTTCAAGGACCAAATTAAGATATAAACCTTAAATATTACATATAAAATAGATGACTACCTAATTTGAACTCATTCCCTCAGTAATCTATCGAAACAATCATCTAACCACAATTATTTATAAATGTCAAAATCACTCTCAAACATACATGCAATCTACCGTATTCTCAAGCTTCCTACCCGGCATGAAAATCTTGATCCAAACAATATCTCCAATTCTTTACACAGCTTCGGGTTCTAACTTACAAACTGAACGGGTCCGGTAAAGAATAGTATGAGAGCCAAATAGAATAGGTAGACAGTAAACATATCAATCATGATGATTATTCCACAGAGCTGAAACATTCTTTGGCATAAGTTGAGTAAAATAGTTGAAAGCAGTAACCAGCAAGATAGTGCAACATCCGTATCATTGATCAAAACTCATTGGGAGGTTTTAACCTTATCAGCCTCTTGATCCTGTCTTTCTCCGTGTTCTCCAAGATGCCCTTCACAAACATCAAAACAGATCAGTAAGAGCACACGTGCAGTCGAAATGTAGCGTTTTTTTTTCCTCTTTTTTTTTTGGAATAGGAAAAAAACATATGTAATAATCTTTCCTCCTTGAAAAATCGGAACTTAAATCGAAAAGCCAAGGATCGAATTGCGACAGAAGAACAGTGCTATATTTTTTGCCCCCCGTAGACACTGTTTCTCTCAAGGGCAATCGGCCAAGAATTTTCTTGAATTGAAGTTCTAAGTTTTTAATATGTCTATCAGTATATCTGGCTGGATTATGAGCCTTGAGCCCCGGGATTTTTGGCTTTTTGCCAGCTTAGCCACAAAACCTACTACAAAGATTCTGAGTGAGGGAGAAAAGGAAGGGCATACCGTCCAGACAATTTCATCCAGGCACAAACAAATCTTTCCATATTTGTCAAGAAACAAGCGCTCAGTTGGAGATTTCCCACAGGCATCCTTTATCGCTGATGTTATTACAAAGATCACTTCTGCCACTTGAAGAAGTGAAAAGAAATTAACGCAGAGGGTACATAACAAAAAGAACAAGTTAAAAATAATAATAATAATAACCACTTGGGAGGTTGGGAATTGAGTCCTAAGAAAATGGAAGAATTGACATTTACTTACAAGCTAATTCATCATATTCATCCTTCCCAACAACATAAACTGCAACATCGCCAAGCACAGTGTAAACAATATATACAGACCTGTTACAGAAAGTTAAGTTAGATATCTGAATAGGTAAACCCAGCTACAGTAAAAAAGAAAAAACAAAAACAAAAACAAAAATATCCAATGAGTAGTGCCACAAAATAGAAAGGAAGTATCGAAGTGAATATCCATACTTGGATAGGGAAGTATTTTATTTAGCAGGAAAATAGTTTATCGCGAACATTGGTGACCATTTGAGCTAAGAACACAGCCCTTGTTACTTTTGTACCAGTGAAGGCAGAAGAAGCTAATCCATTGTTATTCTTTCGTTCTTCACAATGAAAGCATGGGTTATCAAATACATACATGCATACATACATATATATATATATAAATCATTCTTTTAAAAAACTTCATTGTGACATAATTTCATTCCAAGTATCCGTGGAATGATGCCTTTGGCAACTGCCAAGTGCCAAGCATTCTAACGGTAGTTCAAGAATCCCCTGTAAGCTTGTAGTCATATTGTAACACTTTTTTTTTTTGGTGGGTGGTGGGGGGTGCTCTTTGAAAAATTAGAAGGACAACTGGATAAACGAGTACTTCAGACCATAACAATAATTAACTAGAAGAAAAATGACATTCTTTTTGAAGTTCAAAATACCCCTGGCACGGGTGGAACCTGAGACCTCACTTTGTAGGTTGAAGAGGATGCAATTCCTAGGTGAACCAAAAGGCTTAGGAAATAGAAGGTACCTACGCAGTTGAAAGGTCCACAAACGGTGGCAACCAATACCATTGATGTTATACATTAGGATTCAGAGCAAGGATGTTGGCTTATGTCCCAATTGATTTATATCGTGCAGAAATAATAATGAAGGTCAAGGGCACCAAATCATGTACAACGTGTTCTTCAAAGAATGGGCAAATCCTTAGGACATTTGATTTATATAGGTGTTGCCACTTGTAGACCAAAGACTTCATCATTCGTATCAGCTTGTCCCTTCTCAACTGTTTGAAATCGAAGGAAATTTTGGTTCTAGGAAATCGTTTCAACTCAAAATCAATGTGATTTTTGGTTAAGTTTACTTCGAAACATTAAATATCCTCCTTTTATTCTTTTTTATCTTAAGATCATGGTTGTTTTTGTTGCATTATTAACATGCAAAAACTAAAGTCCATATGACACTTTATATGTTATTTCATATAATGAGAGGAGTAGGTCATCTATCTTAAGTATGAACTCCCTTGATTTTCCAATGTGGGATAGTCAACAGTACTGGACATGCACAGAATATGAAGGAAGAACCATTGAAATGAAAACTCTTCTCAAGTGTAGCAAAAATTAGTTTTCAAGTATAATGCATCACTGCGAATTACTCAGAATTGCTTCAAAAGAACTTATCGGAAGATTTCACTCACTTGTGTGACGCAACATATAGCTCTTCATTTTTCGCACCTTTGAGATTATCAGCTCCCAGCTTCACTAAAAAGGATCGCCAATGCAATCGCTCCTCTGCCGGAACTCCATGAAACCTAATAATTAAACAAAAAATAACGATCAACCGTTCAATCGCAAGAAATTAGAGTATGTAAGACACTTTTATCCACCTTATCCATCATCATTTCACTCCTAAACACCTATTCTCAATCTAATTTAGATTCTAATTAGAGTACCTCTGAAACTAATCGCACAGTTCATACAATCATTCAAAGCAATCAGCACAGAAAACTACAACAAAGCGCTCAATTACAAAACAAAACCATTCAATTCACACTGCCTAGTTAAGGCAGATCAGAAACATGAAAATCCAGTGAAAAAAAAAAATTGTGGTCGATCGATCGAGCCAGACAGCTTAAGGGCAAAGAAAATGGTACCGTTCGACGAGAATGTTGCCGACGGAGTTGGCGATCAGCACAGCCAACAACATGCCTGATCTTTCGCCGTCAGCTTTCAACTCTTCGATCGGAATTTCGGAAGGAAAAAATCTCGCTAAGGGAATTTGGCCGCCGAGAAAATTCGAAGCTTCGAAATAAATCTTACATTACCAGATTTTCTCTCGCACCTGTTTTTTTTCTCTTTTTCCATCTAAGGCACCAATTAGGGCTTGTTTGGAAACGGAGATAGTGGAACTTGATTTGAGAATTGTGATAGCGTATTCACGTCGAGATCAATATAATCCGGTTTATGACGTGGCTATGACTAAGAAAAATAAATTTTTGAATTCATATTGTCAAAAAAAAAAAAAAATTGGTGTGCTATGGGTGATTTTGGCCCAAAGTGTACGAACGACATTTGGCGAGAACATGAATAATTAGGAGCAATAGTTAGTTCGATTTTGTCGATTTTGGAGCTAATAAAAAACTAAATTGATTTTACATAGAATGGATCCAAACCAATGTCCAACAAAGAACATAACCAATGGATTGAATTTATTTGGATCGGTTTATTATTAATTTGATTCTTGGTTTTTTGACATTTTATTTTTTTCTTTTTCATCCAAATTTTATTTTTATTTCTACTTTGCATTTGAATTGATCTTTTTAATTAAAATTGGACCTGTTTTTTTTATAAAATGAAATCTGACATTTTTGTTTTTTTAGCACTTTTCTAAATAAAAAACATACACGTTCCATAATAATTGTTCTTTTTCTAAACAACAAATATATGTATGCACCATAATAATTAAAATACTAAAAGGTACCTAATGAAAAAAATGTATATATACACCATTGGTTCGGTTCAATTTTGATTGATTTTTCTAATAAGGAACCGATCCAAACCAATACTTTTTTATTTTCTCCAAATACAAATCAAGATGTCCAATTTTATATTAAAAAAATCAAACTAACCATTGGATCAACTTTGATTAATTTGGATTTTCAGTTTTTCGGTTTGTTGTTGCACTCCTATGAATAACAAAGTTGAGAAAATAGCATGATTCGGGTCAAGGTAACAACTTAGGACCAAAATAAGTTTAGGAGAAGGAGTTGACTTGGGACTTGGCCCAAGCCTCAACAAATGCCTAATGGGGCATGCCTTATGCATGCCCCTACCCAAGTGACCAATGTGGGCCTAAAGGAAATTGGACGAAATAGCAAAATTTTGGATTTATTTGGATTTTTGGCAAAATAAAAAAATAATAATATTTTTGAAAAACGTGTACCATTCACGTGAGGGCATTTTTTATAATACCCGATTTGTCTTTTGTGTGGTCTTCCATAAAAACTATTGAATCTCATTGCTCTAGCGTGAATCAATCTGGAATGGAAATATAGTGTAATTGAGTTGATTATTAGTTTCGAACCCTACGGATGTTAGAGAAAAAAGTGGTGCATTCTTTGCCCGATTTGAAATTTGAATTGGTGGTTTTTTCTCGGATTTAATTTCCATAACCACTTTTCGAATCCATTGAAAAAAATCAATCTCATATCTTTATCTCTCCGTTTAAATTTCAATTTATTGTAAATATTTAAATTTTACATTATTTTTTTTATTAACTTATTGGATTGTTATTAACATATTTAATTCCAATGGAATGATTTGTCAGTTTTAACACTTATCATATTATTATAGTTATGTTTATATCAGTTTTCACCAATTAACTAACATATGATTAAATAGTAATATGAAGCTACGAGATTTAACTAATCTTGTAATTGTAATATAAACTTATGAGATTTTAACCATAATTTTTTTTGTGATTTGTTATTATAACAGAATCTTGTATCTTCCTGATTTTTCTCCATCTATATCTATCCAAATCTATCTTTTGTTATTATATTCTATTTTATCTTATTCTTTTTCGATTTATTTGTACATTTTCTTATCAAATTCAGTTTGATCTTATTCTTTTTCGATTTGTTTATAAATTTTGTTATCAAATTTAGTCTTTTGTAACCTTCTATTTTTGAATTCATTCAATTTTATCTAATTATTTTTAATTTTTGTTATATATATATTTAGAGACTTATATTCTTATCATGGTTTTTTTTTATTTCAAGCATTTTTCGTTTATATTATTAATATTTATATTTTTTAAAATATAATATAATAATATAGTAATACATCATCGATATGTAAAATGTATTATTTTTAGATATTGTGAATTTAAATTAGTTATATCAAATTATTGGATTTTGTTTTGTTTTAATTTTGTATTTTAGTGTCAAAAAACTGATATAATTGGGAAGATAATCAATTTAAATTTATTTGACAAGAGATTTGAAATTTGTAAATTTTAAATTCAAGAGGGAAAAGTATTAGAGTTAACCTTAATTGGAATTATATATATATATATATATATATGTATATGTATATGTATGTAAATCCATCAAATTTCTGTAGAATTTGAAATGTCTAGATTTTGTTTTAGAATTCAATTTTAATATAATTCAAATCAATAAAAAGTAAACAATAAATAAAAGAATAAAAGAAAAGAAAAAAAATGTAACCTACGGGCGACAACTTCTCTCCCTTCCCACTTTTGTTGTTCTATCATTATCACAATGGCATACCATACCACCAGGTTAGGGTATTTTTCTCACTTTTTTTGTTCGTTCATGAGTCTTAAGATAGCCATACAACTCCCATCTATGATTTTCTTTTCTTCGATTGTTTCTTCTTCTCTATGACAGTGTGTATGTGGTCGCCTAATGAAAAGGAAAATCGAAGGAAGAGGCGTTGTGCTACGTATTTATTTGTAAGTGAGGGCAGTTTTGACAATTTGTCATTATTATTTTTAATTATTTAATTCAAATTTTCCATTTTCACAAATTTGAAATTTTTTTGCTATTTTTCCAAAGGAAAGCGAGGTCCTCAACATCGGCCTTGGCCGAAGCCAATCCAATAAATTGCCAAGGCACGCCGAAGCCAACCCTAGCAAATTGCTAAGGCACGCCTCTTCTAGTCCCAAGCCCAACAAGTTAAAAGGGAAACCTAAAGTAACTCGGAAACCGTAAGGGGAAGGTTTCAAGGTCAACTACATCTATATATACATCAAGATAGCTCCAAGGAAAATAAATCCATTCCAATACTCAAGCATTAGAGTTTGTGTGACAAGCATCACGGTATGTAGATCTTTTCATCTTACAAGTCACGTTCTTCCCCAAATTACAAATTTACAGTTGTTGCCACCTGAAAGTCAGGTGCATCTTTCCCGACCCAAAATTTGGTATCAACAATAGGAATTCTTTATTTCTTTTTTATTAAAAAAATGATAATAAAGACTATTTAAACTCGGTTTATTAACTATTTGACTTTTTATATTTTTTTATTTGAAAATTAAGACTATAATCACAACTTCTGTCAATTGGTTTCTATGTTTTGTTGTCTACATTTTAAGAGTGTTTTCAAAATCAAAACCAAAATTTGAAAACTAAAAAAATATTTTTGTTTTTAAAAATTGGCTAAGAATCCAAATGTTTAGATAGGAAGTATGAAAATTATGAGTAAAATATTAGGAGAAAACAAACACAAATTTCAAAAACCAAAGACCAAGGCCTCGTTGAATAATCATTTGTGTTTTGGTTTTTGATTTTAAGTTTTTGATAATTAAGTCATAAACATATCTTCTATCTATAAATTTCTCCCTTTGTTCTATACTTTTTACGAATGTTTTCAAAAATCAAGCCAAGTTTTGAAAATTAAAAAAAAAATCGTTTTAAAAGTTGTTTGGCTAAAAATTCAACTTTTTTATTTAAGAAAGAATCATACTATTGTAAAAAAATTGAGAGAAAATAAACTTTATTTTCAAAAACAAAGAACCAAACTTACCCAAATGGTCATCAAATGGAACCTTGATTTTTTTATTTTGGTTTTTGAAAATTAAGCTTACAAACTCTACTATTAGCAATTAATTATTTATTTTGTTATCTACCTTGTAAAAGAAAACAAAAAACAAAAATAGTAATTTTAAAAAAAAAAACATTTGACTAATAATTCAAGTGTTTAGTTAGAATCCATAAAAATCATGGTAAAGAAGTTGTAAAAAAACAAATATAATTTGTAAGAACCATAGTTCAGTTTTCTTCACTCTCCTTACATGAGTGGTAATCATCCAATTTTATCCATTTTAAAAAATGTGACTCAATTTTTTAAATTACGGATAGAAAGTCAATATATGATAAAATGAGATAAATAAATTTACAAGTAGAAGTAATGTTTATAAGCTTGATTAGAAATAATGTTTATAAACTTGATTTGAAAAACAAAAAACTATCAACAAAGTAGTTCTTGAACAAGGTTTAAGATATCATTACATCTTGTAAATTTGAATATTTGAGTTACAAACTCTGATTTAATTATAACTCTATCAACCGAATATAACTCCATAGTTAAGCTATTAACAACATTTTGTTACAAGTCAAAAATTTAAATCTCACATTATAGGTATATTGTTTTAAAAAAAAAAAACCTTTTGGTCTTTGAGTTTTCAAGAATAGCTGTATTTTGTACCTAGTCATTTTAGTCTCCTGGTCATTTTAGTCTCTGAGTTTTCAAGAATATATTTAAAACGTCCCTCAACTAATAAATATATTAAAATTAAACAAAACAAATTGATTAAATAGATGATGTGTCAAGATGAGTTGAAAAAAATATTTTTTTTATTATTTGCAACCTCCGTCTTCTTTCTCTCTTCTTTACTCCCTTTCTATTCTCGCATTCTCTCTCATTCCCCTCTTTCTTCTCTTCTTTCGTTCTCTATTGTCCCTCCCTAGTTTAGATTTCTTTTGGTACAGTCCCGTTATACCCATCCATTGTGTAGTTCCTACTGCACCTAATGAAAAATTGCCACATGAAAATTAAATTTTTAAAAAATTATTAAAAAATTATATATTTTTTTTTGTATGTAGAGAAAGAGAGATATGAACTTAGGGTGACTTAGATTGTACCTCATAATTGCTATTTCTTTTATTCATTTGTATCTCCTCGTCTATCTAACTCCCCTGAATCTCGACCTATTTTCCAGTACCTCAAATGAATTGAAATAGATAAATTTGTTATCCTTACCAATAGTAAGATTGCTTTTTTCATGTTAAGTTGGTAAAATCAACAAAAGAGTTAGTGTATCTTAGTGGTTCGTGACTTTGTGTACCTCAAAAGTTAATACCCCATATGAATCACCAAACCCCCCACTCAAAAGTTCAAAATTAAACTATGTACTCATACTCATTATTCAATTTCTTTTTTTTCCCTTAATGATTGTAATCTTAATTTGAAAGTAAGATGGATGAATGAAAATATGACGAATATTATCAAACACCTTATGGCCATTATTACTAAACACCAACTTAAGACCACAAGAATTCATCTAGGGCTTCCCGAATTAAACATTTTAGGAACCAAAGCACAAAAACAACGAAAACCCACGAAGGATTGAAAATTGAAGAGGAAAAATTTAAAAACAACAAAATCCAAAAACGAGAGAGAACGAGAGAATAGACGATGGATGAGGGATAAGAGAGAACGAGAGAAGAGAAAGAATAAATTAAGAGGAGAGAAAGAAGAGATGTGACAAATTCTAAAAATATATTTTTTTTTCCAACTCTGTCACATCATTTATTTACTCAATTAATAGATTTATTAGTTGAGAGACACTTTAAATTGATAAATGTTTTTTCCCAAAAAAAAAAAAAAAATGTCCATTCATCCACAAACCCTACTTATCAAGGGCATCCCAATTTTGTCAACTACTTGATCATTAAACCATTTCAACGACTATTGTGAAACAATCATCTTAAATCGTAAGTATTTTACTAATTGTATTCAAACATTTATTACGGAAAAAATTACTTTTTTTTAGTCCTCAAAATTTATAGAATACTATGTTGGGTCCCTGATTTTTAATAATGTGCCATTTTAGTCTTCAAGTTTTTAAGAAGTAGACTCTTATATTTTCAAATTATATGTTTTTAATCCGA
This sequence comes from Benincasa hispida, assembly GCF_009727055.1. NCBI lineage: Eukaryota > Viridiplantae > Streptophyta > Magnoliopsida > Cucurbitales > Cucurbitaceae > Benincasa > Benincasa hispida. Next base: position 63,224,950 of record NC_052357.1, on the reverse strand, counting down.
GAGTTTTTAGTAAGAAATTTAAAAGGTCTTTGAAGTGATTTTTTTTTAATTATATGATATTTAAAATTAGAAAAAATATTTTTTAAAAATAGTTAAATAGATGAGATATTTTTAAAATTATTCATCTGATTTAAATATCATGTAATTATTTAAAATATAAAAAATTACTTGGAGGATCTTTTATTTTTAAAAACTTGGGGACTAAGGTACATGTTGAAAACTTACAGCCAAACATACAAATTCTTAAAAATTTGGAAACTAAAAAGATATATTTTGAAAATATGGAGACCAGATGGACCTATTATTTAAAATTCAAGACTGATAATATCATTTTTCCTTTATTTTATATGTCTACAAAATATTGAAGAATGTTTCACTCTCAAAGATGGAAAAATAAATAAACTACAAATCTGGTCCTTATAACTTAGAGAAAGTTAGAATTTAGTATTCCTATAGTTTATAACTAGAGTTAGTCTTCATGATTTAATAGAATTTTCATAAATTGTCCTCACAGTAGGAATTATTTTGAAGGATTCTATCAAACTATAGAGATTATTCGTGAGATTTCATCAAATCATAAGAATTAAATTCTAGTTTTTTAAACTATATGGACTAAATTTTAATTTTCTCCAAACTTTAGGGACCTAATTTATAATTTGACCTAAATAAATTTGGGAAATTGAATTATGTTATTCTTTTTTTTTTCTTTTTAAAACTACAACAAAAAATAAAATCCCAATGAATAATTCAGTTTTGTCACATGGGGTTGGATATCAATAATGAAAGGAGTACATATCAAGTTTTTGAAGTTCTCCACCAAATTGAATTATTGGGATGTCCTAAAAAAACATAAAAAGTAAAGGTTGGAATAAAGAATTTTATTATTTTAAAAATATTAGTAAAATTGTAGCAAAGACTTTTAAGGTGAATTGGGATAGGCATCATTAATTGATATGATAATGAAAGGAACATAACTACATGTCTAGAAATCCCATATGGAGTGTATTACGATCATATGGTATCTACATCATTGAAATGTGATGAACCACAATCAATTTTGAACCCCACAAAAAAAAAAAAGTTTTCATTGTTTTATTATTATTATTATTATTTTGCCAAGTCTAGGTGGTAGTATAAGTTATTGATCTCGCTCAACCAAGTATTCAAGAACGGTGTCTACTCATAACTAAACTTTTTAGATTTCGATAATAATTTTATTTCTGGCATTTTTCATTATGAATTAAAATTTCTCATCAATAAGTTTGTAGTTTAGTTCAAATCTAAGAGTGAAAATTTGAATTTTGACCTATTCATCAAGAGTCTTAACTAGTTGAGTTAAGATTTCTTAAAAAAAAAAAAAAAAAAAAAAAAAGGAAAAAAGAAAGTTTTTGTTGATGCCAAAAAAATAGATCAATTGTGACTTTGTATTTCAAGAAAAAATAGTTCAAATGCCTGCAAGACAACAGAAATTGAGCATCGGTGTGGTGTCAAACCACACACACTCCAGTGCTGAAGTCAATCTCGAGTTTGAGAATAACTTGACAATAGAAAATAACAGAAGATTTTAGGTCTACCTTTGACCAAAAACTTTGGTCATTTATATAGGATAGTAATGTATAACTGACGCTTAGATTCATAACTATCCCTCTTCAATTTGGAATCGTTGAGTTAATACTCATTGTTCTGTTATGTTACCACCATTTGATGTTGTAACCAATGCTTAAGTGCATCACCCACTCAATTCCATAACAGTTCCTTTATGATCGTCCATTGAGAATCTGGACGATTTCAACTCAATTACTCTAGGGCCTTTATGGGTCCTTTGAGGCCCTCCATGGGTCCTATGGAGGTCTTCCAAGGGTCTTCTAAGTGACTCATAAGTCTTCCATGAGTATTCCAAGGTCTTCCATGTGACTTCTAGTCCTCTAGGGGTCTTATAAAAGTTTTCCATGGGTCCTTTAAGGTCTTCTATATGACTTCTAAGTTTTTCATGGGTCATGCATGTTGAGAAATATGCCATAAAACCTCGTAGTTAATATGTTATTTGAGATAATGATTGATTATTTAATTGAAGGAAATCAGAAGCACGATTTCCATGAGCAGCAGAACAAGACTATTCCAAATTACAAACATGAATTAACATAACATTTACAGTTGACTTCAAACATAAACGGTTATGTAAATCATACATAAATTACAGCATGAAAGTCTCAAAAGCACAAAGGAAAAATTGTACAAACAATGGCAGACGCGTCTCCACGCTCCATTGCGCACGAACGCTCGAACAATCAGTAACCTCGAACGCCCGATCTACAGGACCGCAACACTGCACGAACACTTCGCGCTCGTCCTCAACGATCTCCTCGATCACGAACTCCTCTGCAACACGAACGGGCAAATTCTCTTGTAGTTACAGCTGGGCTAATAACCGTTATGCCCCTATAGTTACATTTGTCTCCTTAAGTACCACTGATCCCCCTAATGAACATGAGTCATAGTCCTACTATGACTGAGTCTTCTTTTCCAAAGAGAAGCTGTGGCCACTATGTTCAAGCCCCGAAATCAGCCCTTAAGGGAGCAATTTCTCTACTTATCCCTGCTTTGGGAAATGAGTGAATTCCATCTTATGGATTGAGTTCTCACTCCCAGATCAGACAAGTCCCTAAAAAGGTAGGCATGTTGAGTTGGCAATCTGACCACTCTCACCCATACTAATCAAAGGACCGCCCTCAAAGGCAGGAATTCCCGAAACACTCAGGGTTGAGGCCGTGTCACCTATGGTCGTTTCGGTGAGATGTAAGTATCTAGTATTAACGGTGTTATATACAGAGTCTAGTCATCTCGTGGTCCAGGTCTTATACAAACTCTTTGTAGGGCTGTCTCTTATACACATCTAGATGTGTATAAGAGACAGCCTATGGTCGTTTCGGTGAGATGTAAGTATCTAGTATTAACGGTGTTATATACAGAGTCTAATCATCTCGTGGTCCATGTCTTATACAAACTCTTTGTATAGGACACCCCCGCTTCACGTCTCCACATGAATGGTCAGGATCTACTATTTGTAGTAGTTTACAACACTTGCAAACCTCTACAAAGCGGGCCGTATCCGTAGTGTCACCAGGATCAGGTATCCCACCTTAATCCTGTCTCTTATACACATCTAGATGTGTATAAGAGACAGGCTTTAACCCATTCATCTTTGTTAACATCCTCCATTGCTTTCTTAAAAGACAACGGATCCTTGACCCCATCATTTGTAATGACGCTTTGGGCTTTAGTCAAACCCATGTAGCGATTCGATGAGTTCATGACCCTCCCACTACGTCGAAGCAGTCTCAACTCTTGAGCTGGTTGACTAGACGTCCCGACCTCAACAACTCTTGTTGATCTGTCGGCCTGTTCAACAACTCTTGTTGAACCCTCAACAGTCTCAGTCTCACTTGAGATCTCACATAAAACGAGCTTACTTCATGGCTTATGATCCTTCATGTGATCTTCTTCCAAGAAGATAGCATTAATGGAAACAAACACTTTGTTCTCACTTGGATCATAGAAGTATCCTCCTCTTGTTTCTTTGGAGTAGCCCACAAAGAGGCAAACCTTCGAATGTGGTTCCAACTTCTTTGGGTTAGTCGCTAGCACATGTGCCGGACATCTCCAAATCCTAAAGTGACGTAAACTGCCTTTACGACCTCTCCATAACTCAAAAAGTGTTTCAGAAACACTTTTCGAACCACAGAGGTTTGAATGTACAAGTTTCAAGGCTTCCTTGGCTCTGTAACCTTTTCCAGTGAAAGGTCGTTTGGTCATTTTGCCTTTGAGGCATGATTCACATACCGACAAGGAGTTTTCTTCTAAACTCTTTAGAAGTCCATTTTTCACCAACTTCTCAATCCTATTGAGGTTGATGTGACCTAACCTTAGATGCCAAAGATGGGCGTTTTCCTAAACCTTTGGGATTTTAGTTGTTGTTGCCCTACTGAACATTTTTAGTGTTAACAAGGCTTATATGACTAACAACCTTAGTACATATAAGTTATTTTCCATTGAATCATAACCATTCTCCATTCCATTCTTGAAAATAAACACTTTATTCTCAGAAAATGAGATGGTATAGCCTTGTTCAATGAGACAAGAAACTGAGATTAAGTTCTTCTTAATATGAGGAACTACAAAAAAACATTATCCAGTAACAGATAACGTTTCTTGTCAACAAATAACTTTAACCTACCTATAAAAACAGATGAAATAACCTCACCAGTACCGACTCGAAGAGTCATCTCTTATGATGTAGCACCAGGCGGACTGTTAGTCAAGAACTAAATCCTTGGTTAGAGGAACTGACATGATTGGTAGCACCTGAATCAAGGATCCAGGCAGAATCATCATTCTCTACCAGACATGTCTCCAAGACAAATAAATCATATTTACTGTCTTGTCTGCTTTTTTGGAGAGTAGTGGGATCGAGGTCGTTTGCCACGAAATTCGTTTCACACGATTCTTTCCACTATAAATAATCGGTCATTTTTAAAAGCTTTAAACAGAAATACTAGCGAGTTCTTGAAAAGAAAAACACATTGACCTACGTTAGGTTTTAAGCAAATACCCGTTGTAAAACAAAACAACATCCAATAAGGTTTTAGCAAAACTAACATGAACCCCGTGTGACATCTAGTCTCGCAATGACGCTTTAAAGGTTTAGGAAAAAAGCTGCCGAACGGATGTCAGTTATCCCTCCTCTGAATTGAGAAGTTCTCAACTAGTCATTAATACCATAACAACTCTTGTTCCTATAACAACAAGCCATCATTGATTTGGCCAAGAGATCGTTAACTTACTTAACAATTTCTCTTAAGTGTGACCCATCATTTTAAGCCCTAGAGGTCCGTCCGGAAAGGCCAATCCGAAGGGAAAAAATCTGATTGGGGCAAAACCTAAAGCGACCCATCCATTTCTGGAGTTCACCTTGATATTGACCAACTGCATAAAACCCATCCGAAGGGGGACACTTCGAAGACGACACGAGGGCGTACAGAATGATCTCACGATGTGAACCAATGACAAAGACTATAGGACTCGTTGATACACACCTTTCACCCACTTACTATAAATACTTTCTCCGTCCAGCTTGATATTGACTCATGCAAACACCATTCGAAGGGGGATGCATCCTGGGCATCTCGAGGCCAAGTATGAGTCTCACGGTGTGAACATACATGGAGAAACGTGAGTGGAATCATAGACATACCATTTTGGGGATTCGTCTGATTTTGGAGCTGGGAATTCAGCTACACAAGATGGAATTCACTTCTTCCCTGAGGCAGGGGTAAGTAGATAGATGGCTCCCTTAAGGGCTGATTCCGGGGCTTGAACGATGTGGTGCCACAAACCTTCTCTTGGCCCCAATGGTGTTCACACATAGTTGGACTATGTTGTATTGTTCATTAGAGGAATCAGTGGTACTTAAGAAGTGAGATGTAACTACAGGGGCAAAATGGTAAATTGGCCCAACTGTACTTACGAGCATCTGTGAAGGCTCATCGTACTCATGATTGATTATATCCGATGGACACAGAAATATATCTGCGGTAAGAAGAGTTCAGCTGTTGGTCTTTAGTGGAATCACTGACAATTAACGGATGGTGGATCTCGTGGCTAAAGAGTTTAATCAGCTATTCACGTACCGTTCGAGCTTCAAGCCACAGGTCCATTAGGTCACCTGGGTAGCTTGGATAAAGTTGAGAACCAGTGTTTGAGTTAATTTGAAATGTTCAAATTGACAAGAAGAAGTTCAATTATATATGATATAATTGGACTAGTTAATTATATATGATATAATTGGCTAAATATATGAGATACATTATTTTGGAAGAAATTAAATATAAATATGATTTATATCAAGTAGAGGAGAAAATACTATAGTGGATATATGATATCAAAGTATAGGATATAAATATAATATGATTATATTTATTAATTAAATTAATTGATTAATTATTTGATAATTAATCGATTGATCCACGTTCGGACGTGGGAAGTGGGGTTGTGAAAGTTATAGTAACTGGCAGGTTAAAGCAATGAAAATAGTTTTCATTTTATCAATTATTCGTGCATTCGGAGCCCGCGCCCAAAAGAATCCGTGAAAAAACGATTGCGAGATCCTATATGATAGAAGCTCGTTCGTCTAAACGATCATCTACTTCACACGTTCTCTAAACGATCGTTCAGTTTTTCCTAAACGATCATGTAGCTCTACTATACGATAAGCATTTCTGTTATACGATAACAGAGTTCATCTCCCACTTGCTTATCGTCTACACGACGTCTTTTCCTCCGTCCTCTACCAAACTCACCAGAGCCCACTTAGGTTTTTGACGTCGAGGATACTCGGGTTTCTCTTGTGGTGGTGTCATCTCCATGACATTGTTCGTGTACGTTCAGATCGTGCTGTTGCAGTCAACATACTCGCTAGGTGCTAGTAGATCGGTAGGAGGTTTTCCGTTGCTGAGGGTTCAGACATACGAAGACAGTCTTTATTTGGTATGAACCTTTTTCCTTATTAATTTTTTGTATTCTGAGCATGCCGATAATGAGTTTAATATGCATAACTGTATGTATGGAATGTATATCGTTTGTGTTTCGGTCACTGTGAAATCAAAGCGATCTAAACCTGCTCATGGAACTCTTGGTATGAGATCCTTCAATTGGTATCAGAGACAGATTTCTGATACTCCGATTTCATTTATTGCAACGAAATAACGTTTACATTCATGGTGGATGCATTTCTATGCTGTTTTAAGTGTTAATTCTATTGTGGATGTGCCGGATTAATGGATGTTTTCGGGGTGAGATGCCTCGATTTGTTTAATTCCTTTTACATTTGTGGTTATTTGTAAAAGCCCTTGTGTTTTGGCATAAATAATCGTAATCAAGTCTGTATTCAAAGTGTTTGAAGTCTTGAGTCGTTCATCAAAGTTCTGGGCAAAGGTTGCAGCTCTTCGAGGAAGGAGATGATCTAGGGTTGATCGTATCGTGCAGAAGACGTTCTATATGATCGCTATCCATCGCATCATGAAGATAAAGGACTATGCGATCGCAGTTGAACGCATTGGTTGAACGATGGGGTATGTGATCAAGAGTTGGTCATATCGGGTTGACGATCGGGCACGCGATCGTTGAGTATCGTTTAATGCGCGAACTAGATGATCATTTAGGTCAGCAAGCTTCATCGCTTAGTAACTGACTAAACGATCGCTTAGCATCGCAAGGTAAATCGTTTAACAAGTTGCACACATTGGTTAGACGATCAGACGCTCGCGTATCGTTTAAAGCACACTAGACGATCGTTTAGGTCAGCAAGCTTCATCGCTTAGTAACAGACTAAATGATCATTTTGTAACTCAAGGTAAATCGTTTACTTATCGTCGCGCTACATGATTGTTTGGACGATCAGGCTTCGCAGCCTCCTCATTGTCTACACGATCTTTTGCTAAAGTTTCTATCGTCTAGTGCGCGCTGAACGATCGTCTACCTGCGGAAGATTGCTACATGATGAAGACCTCCTGGCGGTTCAAGTCCCGTTCGCCTGTGAACCAGTTTGCTCGATGAAAAATGTAATAGATAGGGTTTTCATTCCAGTTTTTTTGATTTAAAGGCTTATCTCGGTCCATTAATCTATTTGTTTAATACATGCTATGTATGTTTTATATGTCATATGGTATGCACATATAGTAAATCCCACCTTAGGTTATGTATTGATCATGCATCATCTCTTTATTATAATTGTTATAATTTAGAGAAGCATGATTTTAATTATGTAAGAGCATGCTCATGCATCATATAATATAAGAGTTATATTTATGCATGCATAAAAAGCATTGACATGCATCATCTTTATATTATAATTGTTATAGTATAAGGGTGAATAATAACATGTTTGCTTGGTTATTACATGTTATATTAAAGTTATATAGTAATGACCGGACATTGCATGGTGCATGACACATAGGTTACTTTATAATTGTTATAAATGCCTCATTATGCGCAATGTTTTTTAGTTGTTTCTTTTTAAGAGTCAAAGAGAATTTAGAACTAAAAGAAATAAGAAAGACATGCATGCTCACTTAGGTTTAATTCACGTTTTAAAATGTTTAAAACTTGATCACATAGACCTAAGATCACGGTTCTATTATGATTAGCAACCCTAAGGCTTTAATCTTTTAATCAGTTTAATAGGATTAAATTGGCTAATAAAAGGTTAAAGTGTTACAAATCTATCTAAAAGAGACCTGTTGTCTAAGGTGGGTTCTGTCTAGGCTGGGATATTTAAGTTGACAGAAACGTAACACCTCTACCTGGGAACTTACCTGGAAAGGTGAATTAGATAGATTTGATGCATGCATGCAAGTTAAGGACAGTCCATTAAAGTGTTTAAATGTGACTACTTGAACTTGTTTATATTTCATAAACAAATGTTATTTATGAGTAGACTTTAAAAAGACCACTTAGACTAAAATTAGTAGTCAGATTGTCTAGGTTAATGAATCCCTAGGTAGAACATTTAGTGGGAGGTACTTGGGACATAAGATGTTTCACTTAAACATTTCACTTTTCTCCTAAAGTCCACACTGTGAGTTCTATCCTCGACCTCGCGGTACCTTTGGTGTGTCCCCCAACGGATGGTGTTTGGGTAGGTCAAAATCAAGGTGGATGGAGAGAATGTTCATAGTAAGTGGGAGCGGGAAGTGCGACAACATATCCCTCGATCTCCCTTGTTAGGTTGAATAAAGTTTTTGCGTATTGCCTCGAGGCATCCTGGGAGTGTCCCCCTAAAGGATGGCAGTTTTGCGCGCTTCATTATTTGATCTCCTGTAAGAGGATAAGGTAACTTAGTCTCTTGTCCTAATCTGTCTTTTCCCTATGGTAAGCGCATTAGGTTGGGACTCTGGCACCGAAAACGAGGGGTTACACTTACACGGAATAGTTAAAGGTTAACGATTCTGTACCAAAAAATGGTAGCTGTTAGGTTCAGTTCCAAGAGTTGGTTCTGCCTAATGGTTGAGAATGTCTCATCCCAGTGAAGGAAAAACTGATCACCCCACCGGTGGCATTTGTCTTGACTCACTGGGGCATTATTGCAAAATAGAAGTCTATAACTTAGGGTACTTGAAACTGTTTTGCTAAACTAATTGGTTAAAAAGAGGTTTAGCAAAATGTAATCAAGCGTATTTTCAGCAACTTTTTCAAATGCCACCTTATCATTGTTAAGTGCCGAAAAATTAACTGGCGACAATTTTTCAACATGGAATCACATGATCACGACGATCCTAATCATCGAGGATCTCATGTTCGCTCTCACGGAGGCTTGTCCTCCTATTCCAGCTCCAAATGTTGCGCGAAATATTCGGGAGGCATACGACCGATGGACAAGGGCGAATGAGAAGGCCCGAGCCTATATCTTGGCAAGTCTTTCTGACGTCTTGGCCAAGAAGCATGAGCCTATGGTCTCAGCCCGTGAGATCATGGAGTCCCTGCAAGGGATGTTTGGACAATCATCTGAACAGCTCATGCATGAGGCTCTTAAATACATATTCAACTCCAAAATGCAATAAGGCACCTTTGTTCGTGAACATGTGCTAAACATGATGGTCCACTTCAATGTGGCGAAGTTGAATGGGTCTACCATCGATGAAGGCAACTAGGTTAGCATAATCTTGCATTCTTTGCCGAAGAGCTTCCTGCACTTTGTTAGCAATGTGATTCTTAACAAAGTGAAATATAACCTTACAACTCTCCTCAATGAGTTGTAGACATACCAATCTTTACTGAAAAGTAAGGAGAGGTAATAATAATATAACCTTATTATTAATCAAATTAAATTATTATTAATAATAATAATATACATATACATAACCTATACTTTTTTATATTGTATCAAATAGAATATAACCTATATTTTAATTTTCTCTCAAATATTTATACTAAAATCAATTAATTGAATCTCATCCATATAAGTAATATTGGAATCATATTTCAAAATTTAATTCCTCTAAACTAATTATGGTATTTAATATAAATCATATTTATATTAAATTTAATTATATGAATCTCATTCATATAATTAGTATTTGAATCATATTCAAATTTCTCTCAAAATATTTTATACTATTATGTATCAAATATATTATATTAATTATATCACATATATAATTAAATTAATTAAATTAATTATAATATATATAATTAATTTCCTCAACTAATTTGAACATTTTAAATTAATCCAAAATTAATTCTCAATTAAATCCCTGTTGAGCTATAAAAGGGATTTTACGGACCCATAGATTGAAGCTCCAATGGTGCTTAGATAATTAACCAAACTTTTTAATTAAATTACCCCACTTCTATTAACTATCGGTCACTCCACTAAAGACCGACAGCTGCACTCTTCGCACTATAAATATATTTCTGTGTCCATTGGATATGACCAATCAACAGTGCGATAACCCTCACAAATTGCTTGAAGTACAGTTGAGCCAAAATTATCGTTTTTCCCCTATAGTTACATCTAACTCTTTAAGTACGACTGATTTCTTTAATGAACAATAAGCCATAGTCCAACTATGACTGAGTCCCTCTCAGGCCAGGAGAAGTGTGGCCACATTGTTCAAGCCCCAGAATCAACCCTTAAGGGAGCAACTTATCTACTTACCCCAATATCAGGGAAGGAATGAATTTCGTCTTGTGTAGTTGTGTTTCCAGCTCTCCGATCAGAAAAACCCCAAGATGGTAGGCTTATTGAGTTAGTAATCTGACCACTCTCACTTTTACAAATCAAAGGACCGTCTTCATGAGCAGGAGTTCACAGCTCATTCAGGATTCAGGTTATGTCACCTATGGTCATCCTAGTGAAACGTAAGTCTCTATATTAACGGTGTTATATAATGAGACTAACCATTTCGTGGTCCGGTCTTATACAAACTCTTTGTATAAGATACCCTCACTCAAATGTCTCCATATGAATGATCAGGATCAAATCATTTCTAGCACTTAACAACACTTGTAATATCTACAAAGCAGGTCGTATCCGTAGTGTCACCAGAATAAGGTACCCAACCTTATCCATCTACTACAGACCGTTTAGATTATTATTTAAACAAGATCCACCTGTATGTCTCTACATACTTGTTTAAGTTACATAAAATAACCTAGGATGTTAGTTTATTAGATTGAGTGTATGCTAATAGAATAATAATTATTTTATTAATAACAATTTGTTTATACAATGTTTACAAACTACGAGAATATAAGAGATTTAGGACATCAATCCCAACATTCTCCTCCAAGACTCTTCATTCAAAAAGTTATTTAACAATTAACATTGATATGACCTTCCTTCCTAGAGGTCGGAGATTTGATCACCCACCCTACAATTGTTATATTAAAAAAAAGTCATTCAACAAGTGGTCATAATACGAGGGATATTTTTGTAGGATATATAAGAAAAAAAACATACCCTTTAAATATGTATCAAGTGATTATTAGGAGCATATAGAAATTTTAAACTCATATCTATTGGGTATTAAATAGTAAGCTACACATTTGAACTCAAGTGTGTGTTATAGGTAAAATCGAACTTGTCGAATAGGCTAAAGATCAAGAAACTAGGTTTAAAGATAAAAATAGAAATTGACTTAGAGGAAAGGAAGAGCTTTGTCTCACATGAGAAAATTTAGCATTGCCTAGAGGGTATAAATACCAAGACATTCTAGATGTGAGTCCAAAATGTGTTGATGGTGGAAGTATAACCCTTTCACCATACGCGCACGCCGTCGACGGACAGATGGACGGGTTTGGGTAATCGCATTTTCCCGAAAAAGAACTAAATTTTTTTTACTTATTCGTTTAATTATTTTTTTAAAAGACCCAATTTATTAAAAATATCAAATATTTTACATACCGTTTATGAACGTTTCGTTGACAGTTCATTTGCCCATTTATGAATGTTGTATCAACATTCATCTGCCTGTTTATGACCATTCATTTGCCCCGTTGATTCCTCTTCTCCTCTGCTCTTTAGAAAATATCAGAACTGAGAGAAGGGACATCCATGAAAGTTCTTACTTCCCTATTCTATTTTTCTTTAATTGTTCTTTTGTTCTGAGCAACCTTCTCTTTCAATTCTAGTCAATTTTCTAATGAGTGCATGCTTGAATTTGGAGGCTGCGTTAATCTTGGGGAGCAACCGACACAACAATTAGCACTAAGGTCGCGTTGTAATTGCTTTCAGGGCAGTGGTTTCTCCATAGCGTAGTTACCCTTCACGACATTTATTCATTGTTCTAACAATCTGAAAGCAATTAACTAGATGTTAATCAAGAATGGTTAGGTTCTCCTCGATTTGTCCAAGCTCAAACCATTAGACGGAGAGAACTATCGCTGTTGGTCTAAGAAACTATTGATCTTCTTCGAGCAGTTAGAGATTAATTATATCCTCACCACATAAATGTTTGCTGATACCAAGAAGGTGAACACTGTCTCTAACCCATAATCCTCCAAAGAACCCTTTGATGTTTCTGATCAACCAAAGCAATCCTCCATGATTGTTCCTGATAAGTACGAGAAAGACAACAAAACAGTTTGTGGTCATCTACTGAATCATATGATAGATTCGGTGTGCGATTTGTTTGTGGTCCAAAAGTTAGCAAAGGTAATTTGGAGTACGATGGAGTCCCGATATGGAGAAGATGATGTTGGCCGCAAGAAGTACGTCGTTGATAAATGGATACAATTTTAGATGATAGATGAGAAACCGGTAGTTGAGCAGATTCATGAATATGAAAATTTGGTGGCCAACATTCTGACCGATGGCATGAAAATGTGTGAGATTCTCCATGCAAATGTGCTTGTTCAAAAATTTCCCCCATCCTTGAGCGACTATTGAAATCATCCGAAACACAAAAAGAAGAATCTGACACTCTAGGAGCTAATCAGGCACATGCACACGGAAGAAGCCAACAGGTTAAAAAATAAGCTAATTTCTGGAAATCTGAATTCAATTAATGCTAATTGATTGAATATTCTCCTATTAACACAGACAGGTTCAAAAATTATAAGAAGCAGTCTGGAAAGAATAATTCATCTCAAAGGACTGAACATTACAAAACTGTTGGTGGGAAAATTGAAAAGAAAAATTGATTTGTTATGTCTGCGGAAAACTTAGGCATAAATCCTACCAATGCAATCAATGAAAAGGAGGGCCAAATTAGCATCCCACACCACAAGTTAATCTTGTTGAACAAGATGATGTAATCACTGCTATTGTGGAAGCAAACCTGGTGGAAAACAAAATTAACTAGATACTTAACGCCTGAGCTTCGAGAAAATTTTTGCTTAAACCAAGAGCTCTTCCATGACTACGAGGACACTACTGATGGAAAGTGTGTGTTTATGGGTAACTCTGCCACAGTAGAAGTACTCGGGAAAGGAAAGGTTCTTTTAAAATTAACCTCTCTAAAAACTTTATCCTTAAGTAATGTATTGTTTGTACCTTCCTTACGTAGGAACCTAATATCTGGCAGTTTGATGGGGCTAGGCTTAAGATTATCCTAGAAGCTGACAAAGTTGTCCTCACCAAAAAATGGAGACTTTTTTGGTAAGGGATATCTTGCTGATGGTCTTTTTGTATTGAATATTGTCCCTATTGTAAATATGATAAATGCAAGTGCCTATAATTCTGCTTACATAGTTAAGTCTCTTGATATGTGGCATGGTAGACTAAGTCATGTTAATATTGCATTGGTTAAGAAACTTAAGGATTTAAAATTCATTAATGCATCTGAAATACATGAAACTAGTAAATGTCCTATTTGTGTTGAAACAAAGTTCATCAACAAACCTTTTAAACCTGTCACATCTAGAAGTACAGAATTACTAGAATTGTTACACTCTGATTTATTTGATTTCAAAAACACCACAAGTAGAGGTGGCAAAAATTACTACATTTCTTTTGTTGATGATTTTTCTAGACATACTAAAATCTATCTTTTAAAAACAAAAGATGAAATTGGTAGTATGTTTTTGAAATATAAAGCAAAAGTAGAGAATCAATTAGATAAGAAGATTAAAAGGTTAAGATCGGATGGAGGTGGTAAATACAGTGATAATACTCTTACATAATTTTGTGAATCAAATGGCATTATTCATGAATTTACTACACCTTATTCACCACAGCAAAATGGTATAGAATAAGGTAAATATAGAACTCTTAAGGAGATTATGAATGTTGTGTTCTTAAGTTCTATATTGTTTGATAATATGTGGGGAAGGGGAGGGGAGAAGTTGTGCTTTCTGCCTATTTTATTCTTAACAGAGTACCTCACAAAAAACTAAATAAGAAACGTTACAAACTCTGGAAAGACTATGCACCTAATCTCACTTACTTAAGGGTGTGGGTTTGTAACGACCCGACCCCTAGGATCTAGGTAAGGCCGTTACTAAAATAAATGCATGCAAATAATTTAAAACGATGCTCAGTTATTTGAAATAAATGCTAATTAAAACAAGAGAAGTTCAAAAGATATTTATTAAATGCAATTGTTAAAAACAATAATAGGGTACCCATAAATCATAAAGGTTAATAAACACTTATGAAAAACAATTCTTAATAATAAGTTTCAAACATCAAAACTAAACATTAAGGGAAACATGAAAATAACTCTAAATCTCATGATGTGGAAGCGTAAAAACTAGTCCCAGTGGCTCAATCATGAATTCCGCTGCGCCATCACTGGTGCATCTCTACCCTTACCTGAAACATCAACATAAGAAAGAATGAGTATGAAATACTCAGTAAGTAACCCCACCACTGGGGTCAGGCTAGGCATCTATGTCCTCTAGATTCCCACATATGGCACATAAACATATGGAACAACCAAGAGACCGAGTCCTATCCTATTGTAGTTAAGTATGCCCACAAAACTGGTGAATCTCGAAGGAAACACAAAACTGGTGAATCCCAAAGGAAACACAAACTGGTGAATCCTGAAGGAAACACAAACTGGTGAATCCCGAAGGAAACACAAAACTGGTGAATCCCGAAGGAAACACAAAACTACAAACTAGTGAATCCCGAAGAAAACACAAAACTGGTGAATCCCGAAGGAAACAGTGGTGAATCCCGAAGGAAACACAAACTAGTGAGCATCTAACTAATCAATGAGGATATTCACACAGTCTTAACGTACTAAGATTCAACATTGTACAGTTCTAAAACATACATAAAAATTCTTGATACCATGGCTTCATCACATACAAATATTTCTTAATAACATATTATACATCATCCATGTATAACTTACATCATAAATCCATAACATGCAAGTATGTCTCAACACCAATAGATCAGACATCGACATATGAAAACACATACTATCACATACTAACGATCAAGTACTTAGGTGTGTATGTAAACAAATCAGAATTCGTGCCAGAACATACTTTGATTCAAGTCATACTGTCAATCAATATGCTAACATTTACCATAACATACGCTTAACATGCTAGCATACAACTAAAGTCTGGCCCGTGGGCAGTTCCAGTAGTAAGATTACTTACCTCAAATTTGGTCCCAAATTAACCCAAGTAATTAACCTTCTTACAACTCTTGGAAGACTTTGAATCCACCCTATAACATACATTACAAATATTAATTTAGCACCCCTAGTCCAAAAATAATAAATCCAAAGTTTTAAACTCATCTTTGGGGTCTAAATCCAATTAACCAAATTAAATCAAATGACCATAAATTTACCTTACCGAAGTCGCGGCTTGGTTCGAGGCCAGTTCCAAAGTTCTATTTATTTGTCTAAACTGAACCTAAATCAAAACCAAAGTATAATAACTAAATTTTCAACGATTACCCTTAATCAAAAAGGGAACCAAACCAACTACTCACCCAAAACTTACCAAAATTGATGGAACTCATAATATTGTCGGTAGCACCCAAAAGACTTTAAAATGCCTCAAAACTTTGTATCTAAAATCCAAAATCACAATTAATCCAGTAATTAGGCCCATAATTGGTTGGTTATTCAAAACCTGAACCCTCAATTATGTGACGTTCGAGAGTTAGCACTCGATTTGGATTAGGGGTCTCCTCATGAATAGAAGATCGCAGGATCCATGCACGCTCTCCTCGGGTCAAGGGCACTTCCATCAATAATTTGGAAAGGATCGTGTTGTCATCTAGGCTTGGCCAATGATGAACGAAAGGACTGGCTAATGATTTGGCCACAGGAAGGCTGAGTCCTTCCTTCATGGGCTGACTCCAATCTTTAAGAATCACGAAGTGCCTATCATCAGATAAAACGTGCTTGGTGGAGTGAACCATTGTTCTGCAAAAAAAAAAAAAATTATTACAGGGGGATGAGCTTCAACCATAGGGTTCAGAGATATAAAGAAAAAAAAACCTATCCTCCGTGACAATTTGCTAAAAAAGGGGGACTGGGGGAACCATAGTAGACCCTTCTAAGATTGAATAGGAGAGTTGTAAACCTTTGCGGTGCCCCTCCCATGAAGATCAGGAGGCACGAGCAGGCGAGACAAGGTAGGCCTTTCCAGGGCTTTCCTTAGGGTGATCGAATGGGAGAGTTGTAAGCCTTTGTGGGGCCCCTCCCATGATAACCAGGATGCACGAATGGTGCTACAAGGCAGAATTTTCGAGGATCCTCCCTAGGGTGATCGAATGGAAGAGTTGTAAGCCTTTGCAGGACCCCTCCCATGAGGATCAGGATGCACGAACAACACTACAAGGAGACCAGCCTTTCGGCCCCATGACGATTAGGATGCACAAACAGAACAGATATACAATAGACAGACCATGTCAGGGTCATCCTTATGTGCACCAAAGAGTCGGTCATGCGATCGGGCATTTCTACAACAAAAAAATTTTTATGGGAGGAGAAACCCACCCTTCAAGATTACTGATGAGCCAGCGAGATTAAAATAATGGTTGTGCTCCATTGAGTTGCGCTTCAACTCCTACAAAAAAAGCAGAGGGACAAGTTAGTAAAATAAATAAATAGTAAAAGATTAAAAAAAAGCTGGAAGAAAAATGGAAAGAAAGAAAACAAGAAAAAAAGGGGGAAATAAGATAGTTAAAAAAAAATGGAAAAAAAAGGCTGGAAAGAAAAATGGAAAGAAAGAAAACAATAAATAAATAAGATAGTTAAAAAAAGAAGAAAGAAAGAAAAGAAAGGGAGATCTTGAAGGAAAAAAATGAAAAAAAAAACAGAGGAAAAAAAGGGAAAAAAAACCCTAATTTTCCTCTCTCTCTCTTTCTCGCTTGCACCCCCCCAAAGTTTCTTTCAGCCCTCAATCTCTACCCATTCTCTTTGTCGACAACCACCCATCAAACATAGAGGTGAGTGGCGGCAGACGACCTACTTCCAAATGTGGCAATGAAGGAAGCGTTCAAAGATCGCAGCAACATCGACGACCAAAAAAGAGGAGGACAACAACATCACCCCTTCCGACGACCTCTACAATACGATAGCGATGATGTAGGTGGCGACATTAATTGGTTATCCCCACTCGTTTCAGCGATCTAAAAATGAAAAGGATTAAGGAATTATAAACAAGGATTGGCCATCCCCGCTGGATGCCGCTCATTGAAGTAGCGAAGATATCGCAATACACAGTCCATGATGACTATATACATGCCAGCGACTATGGAAACTGCTTCTTTGCATGCAGAAACAGCAAGAGTGATAATACAAAGAAGATTACTTTTAGACTATCGATCCAAAAGCTCAAATGCAAGATTCAACTCTATTATTCCTTATCAAATGATGCCATTAGAAGGCTGGGGAGTTATGAAAATCAAAGAAGATGGCAAAAAAAAAGGAGGGGGAGAGGGGGGCGCAAAAAGGTGAGATGAAAGAGAGTTGAATACTGAGATGATGAAAATGATGTGTGTTGCCCAATATATATAACTAGATTTTGACGAGATTCTCTCATAGTTTGTTGAATTCAGTTTAGATAACACAATCTTATAAAATTTCAACAGATTATGAGAGAATCTGATTTTTGGTTTGGAATTCTGATTTTTAGCTAAAATTAGTTGAGATGAAAAGAAAATCCAATGGATTGTCAGCCCAAATTCATGTCAAAGGGGGATTGTTGTTCAGTTCAAAAATCAATTGAATCCAAATTCAAGATCTCTGTAGTATAAGAACTTTATCTTGAAACAAAATCCCACTATATTCAACTAAAAAAAGTATGGAATCTTAAGTCTAAATTTCAGGCAAAATCCAAAGTTATCCAAACTTTATATGAAATTAGATTAATATTGGAATTACACTAAAATTTGGAGTCATTGGTCTATTCTTATCCAAACCAAATTTTGGACCTTAATTTCACCTCAAATCATAAAATTTTGGCATATTCCAAATTTTTATCTCAATCCAAAGTTCATTTGAGATTCAATTATACCCCAATTTCAAAACTTCGACATAATTTAAGTGTTGCCTCAAATCAAAATGTGGGCACACTCCAAAGTTCATCAAATCAAAATAGAAGTAAAGAGAAAGACAAAGTCGAATTTTACTTCAAATTGAATATATTCTAAAAAAAAAAGATTGGTAAAATTTGAGATACTAATCAATAATTCAATATGCAATTAAAGTGGAGCAAAAATTCTATTTTAGCTCAAATAAAAGCTTACTCTCAAACAAGAAAGCCAAGAATTAAAGTTCATCTTTTGTTTACTTGGCCTAAGTGCGTCAAGAAACAAATTTCAAATCAAAATTTTGAGCTAAAATCTCATATTTTGATCCAAATGATTTATCAAATTAAAGGAGTCAATATCACACTTTGATTTCGAGTTATCTTTTTCGAGATCCACCCACCGTATAGACGTGCATAAATCTCGAAAAAGGGCATTTTTTGGAGGAGAAATTTTGGACCAACCACGGACCGCTATGTCATTCACAGACGTCGATTGAGTAAAATTAATTTCGACCAATTTGACGTTATAATTTGGGCGTTAGCCCAGTTACGCCCAAATATGGGCTTAATGTGGGCCTAAAACGCCAAAATAGGCCTAAGTTCAGTTAATGGGACCTAAAGACCAGACTCAATTCCAATTAATTAAGCCCAAGAGCTAGGCCCAAGTCCAATTAAATTAGGCCCAAAGTTCAGGCCCATGGGTCAATCAAGGTCAAGCCTAAGCCCATGAAGCCCATCAGGGTTCTCTATAAATAGAGAACCTCCTCTCATTTGCAAGGGTCAGCAATTCTATATTCAAAGAACCCAGAGAATTCATAGACTCCCAAGACCTTCCAAGACTTCTACTTCAAGAACGTTCAATGTTTTTCTTCTTCAAGTCAAGCACATTCACCCAACTGAGAGAGAATCAGAGGATCAAGTACCAGTGATCAAACCACATCGCATCAAAATAACCTCAACATCAACACCAACTCAAGTTCAATTCTACAAAACACGTTTCTCCGGAAGCCTCGTGCGAACAGATATAAATGAGAGTTTTTTTTTATTATTATTATTTAGACTTCATGTATTGTAATATATACACATTTTGATTTGTTGAGATTTTTTACTACCTAAATGGTATATATGATATATATACTGTGATGTAAATGAAATATATGATATATATTGTGATTTTTTTTAATATTAAACCAATACATGGTTTATATATCGTGATAAATTTTATATATTAGTTTATATTGTGATTTATGTCAAGCATTGAGTCAAACTCTAATTTATATACAGTGGTATATTTCATATCTTGGTTGAGATATTTTCAAATACTTAACAAAATATTCTAAGGTATATTTAAAGTAACTATGAATCCGCTAGATAAACCATTAAATTGATACATGAAACCAACGTAAATAGAAAATAAAATTTTATTAAATATATTTTCTCTCTCCAATTAAACAAAATGAATAAAATCTCAACAAATAAACCTACTTTCTCTCTCCTAGGGTGCTTCGCAAATATGAAAAAAAATTCCAATGCCACATTCTCTCTCTAACCATCTATCACACTCAAGGATATTTTAGTCAAAAAATCCATTAAAGCTTATATACAAAAATATAAAAAAGTTTGAACATTTATGAAAATACGTTTTGAAAAGGGATTGAATCTATAATAATCCCAAAATTAAATCTCCAAAATCGATCAAACAACATCTAAGTCAAGACTAAGCTAATGTCATTTAGTCAATCATCAACAGTTTCTAAAGGGTAGACCACACATGCTAAGTGTCAGAATATCAATTGCTTAAGTCATAATTAATATTATTAATTATGGCTTAAATAGAACGTAGATGTTAAATACGTATACACATCATGTAGAATCCATTTACCTAAAGTTTTGCTAAATTAATCCAAAAAGTTCCTTAAAACACCAATTTGAACACTCCGAATTAGTCTAAAACCGTTACAAGTAAAATCAAAAGATTAGAAACTAGTCATAAGCATTTTATTCGAGTCCAAAAGTAAGCCATTACCTAATGAACGTTGTCAATGTAAACTCCAATTTACGGAAATTACTACACTCGAATTTTGAATAAAGTATAAAAAGGAGATTTAACGCTTTCTAATTTTGTTTTATTTTGTTTATTAAATAAAAAAAATACATGAATTAATTATTTATATCTAATGGATGTTAATTATAGTCATAAATTGGCAAGGCTGATTTTGGTACGATTAAGAGTGATTTAAATAAAATCTTAATCGTCACTCATTTTTTGTCGTGAGTGGTTCATAAAATTAAATTACATCAACTTAGTATTGATTTATCAATCACAATAATTATTTTTTTTCTAATTTAAAGTTAAAATTTACCGATTACTACGTTACTTTCTTTCACAACTGTTTTATCTAAAATCATAGTTGCTGACCATTATTTTAAAAGCTAGAACAAATCTAAACTAAAACCTTTTATTTTAATTATTTTCATATTGATAATCAATTTATAATTTATTAAAGTATATTTATTTAAAATTTTACATTACTAATTAGAATTTAAACTAATTTTGTTTAATCTAAAGTATTTGATAAAACTATAAGAAAAATAATTCTTACAAAAAAAAATGAATAATTAAAATTTAAGAACAGATACTCATGACTAAAATTTCTAATAAATCTCTTTTTATTTTTACAAGTTTGATCCCAAGTAAGGTGTAAGCCTAAGTCTATTTGGTTCATATAATTAAATTACACAAATTTAGTATTAAAACTAAAATTTATTAAGCTTTTTTAATATTATTCAAATTATCCTAACCTATCACCATAACTAGGTTTTTCTGTCCATTGCTCTTTAATGATAATCAATTCAAATCATATATAGATGACACTAAAACACAGTCATAGAAGTCTAAAAATCCAAAATCTCACATTTTTCCCGTCAAAAGCTTTTTTTTTTCCCATTTAATGACTCTAAAAAATTGTCACTCTTTAGTGAGAGTTAATTCTAATCACAAATTGGTGACACGAAAAAATTGTCATAATGGGGAAAAAATTGAAATCTTGTGTCTTTTCCTACCAAAATCGCACCTTTTTCATTATCTTACATTTATTGAATGTTATTTACAGTCATAAATTCATGACACGAAAATTTTAAAAAAAAAAAAAACTCTATTTTTCTTGCAAAAATGTATGAATTCAATTTTATGACTGTTTTTTCTCTATCTTCTCTAAATTTGTTACTGTTCATGTGTCATTGAATGTCTATGTTGTTATAGTGCTCCGAAACCAAACTCCGACAATGACCATAACTAGCAAAGACTATTGAGGTGTATGTCTCTAGTGTACTAGGGCAAGTGGAAGAGCATGTAGGGTAGTATATGTCCTAGAATACATGTCTCACCGACTCATATTTCCCCGAATTTAGTGCAAGTGGGATATTATTGGGGTGTATGCCCTAAAGCCTCGTAGTTTTATGTTAGTTAAATCAATAGTTAATTAAATTTATATTACTTGTGCAATAATCCATTAACCTAAGATCCAAGATTATCTAATGTAACTTAAATATGTATGTGGAAACATACAAGTGGATCGTGTTTAAGTGATAACCTAAATGGTCTATAGTATATGGATAAGGTCGACTGTCTTATCTTGGGAACACTACTGATACGACCCACTCTGTAGTTGCTACAATTGTTGTAAAGTATTACAAATGATCATATCCTAATCATTCTTATGGAGACATGTGAGCGAGGGTATCTTATACAAAAAAGTTTGTATAAAGTCCAGACCATGAAATGTTAAGTCTCTCTTTATAATATCGTTTCTAGAAGAGACTTACATTCACCAGGATGACCATAAGTGACTTAATCTTAATCCTGAGTGAGTTGTGAACTCCTGCCTATGAGAGCGATCCTTTCATTTGTATGAGTGAGAGTGGCCAGATTCGCCGAATCAAATGAGCCTATCATTTTAGAGATTCGTTTGATTGGGGAGTTGAGAACACAACTACAGAAGAAGAAATTCACTCCTTCCCTATAATTAGGGTAAGAAGATAAATGGCTCCCTTAAAGGTTGAATCTGGGGCTTGAACAATGAGGCGTCTCACTCTCTCCTGGCCCGGGAGGGGTTCGGTCATAGTTGAACTATGATTAATTGTTCATTAGAGGGATCAGTAGTACTTAAGAAGTTAGATGTAACTACAAGAGTAAAACGATAATTTGACCTAGCTGCACTTACGAGCAATTTGTGAAGGGGTAATGCACTGTTGATTGGTTATATCCAATGGACACAAATATATCTATAGTGCGAAAAGTTCCATTGTCGGTCTTTAATGGAGTGACCGACAGTTAATGAATGTTGATTAATTTGATTAAAAGAGTTTAATAAATTAATCTAAATTAATCTATAGGTTATAAGATCCCCTCGTTAGCTTAATGAGGACTGATGGGAATCAAATTAACTTTGATGTGATTTGAATTGTTTAAATTAATTAAAGGGAACTAATTGTATAAAACTGAGTTAAATAATATATATTGATATATTATATAATATAATATATATTGATACATATTTATGAGAGAAATAAATTTATATAGTTTATATAGTTCATAGTTTATATATAATATAATATATGTTGATTCATATTAAATTTATATAGTTTTATGAGAGAAATAAATGTTTGAATATAATTCAAATATTATTTATATGAATATGATTCATATAGGAACTATATATAAAAATTAATATGAATATGATTAATATTAAATTTATATATTTTACTGAGAAGTATTATAATTTGAATATGATTCCATTATTATTTATATGAATGTGATCATATAAAAACTATTGATTAAAATTAATATGAATGTAATTCATATTAATACCTTAAGTTATTTGAGAGAATAATAAACTATGGTTTATGTTATAAGTGATATAACATTATCTATAGGTTATATATGTTATATGTGACATAACATATAGTTTGTCTATATATTAAATGGTTAATACGTATATATAATAATTTCAAATTTTTTAATTTGAATTTAATAAAATTAAAGGGGAAGGAGTTGTAACACCCTCACCCTTTTTTCTTTCTCAAGATCTCACGTAACAAACTGGGTGAAAGGGAGAGAATTGTTCTCTTTCGTTCTCTCTCTGGTTTCTCTGGCTCTTTGTGTTATGCATGTTGGAATGTACCAATGCACAGCAGAAGTGACCAAGATCAGAAGCACTCTAATTCATTAATTTTGGCAGAAATGAAAGCATGCTACAGCAGAAATAAATGGGTTTCAAGACATACCTTTGAAGAACTTCCTCTAAACTTGAATCCAGCTGCAAATCTTCTCTAATTTTGTTGTAGACCACCCCAAGATCTTCCCTACTATCCTCTTGGTGCTCTAGATTGAGTAGTGGGACTTAAAATAAGCCTGAATTGAAGAAATTTGGAGATAAACTCATTGTAGCAACCCAAATGAAGAACACCCTTCTTTTTACGAATTTTTCAAAAAAAATTGATCGGTTGCATTACTTCAAAACACTCTAATTCTCTTCAATATGTTGCAGACATTCAGGCAAAGAGATTAGCTGCATGAGATGCAGCTCATGCTTGGAGTTAATGAAGCTTAAGAAGTGAGTTGTTAGTGAGCTACTTGATGAAGACAATGGAAAATACTTAATTTCCATTTTTGTGTTTTTTCTTTCTTTTTCAATTTATCAAATATTGATTTCATAAATCAATTCTTTTAATAAAATTGAATATATTATTAATTTTATAAAATTAATTTCATAAATTAATTTTCTTAATAAAATTAATAAATAATTATTTAAACAATTTAAATAATTATAATTAATTTAATATCAAATATTAAATTAATTTTTACACAATTTCATCTTCTAATATTTAAATCATATTTAAATATTAATCTTTCAAATTTTTTTAATTCTAATTTGAACACTTCAAATTAACTTATCACGCTACCCTAGAGTCAATCCATTTACGAGCTAGTAGGGGGACCTCGCGGACCTACAGATCAAGGGCTCCAACGATCCGA
Source organism: Benincasa hispida (assembly GCF_009727055.1). NCBI lineage: Eukaryota > Viridiplantae > Streptophyta > Magnoliopsida > Cucurbitales > Cucurbitaceae > Benincasa > Benincasa hispida. Next base: position 63,200,406 of record NC_052357.1, on the reverse strand, counting down.
GATTAATCGACTCATTAGACTGATTTAACCCTTATGGTTAACTTTTGGGTGATTCCACTAAAGCCATAGTTGAACTTCTCTTACTATAGATATATTATGTCTACTCGATATAATCATGATTAGTAAGTTAACCCTTCATAGGTTGTTCGTAATAACAGTTGGGTCGAATCTCTGTTTTACCCCCAAAATTACCTCTTGTTCCTAGTCCTAATGATCCCTTAATGAACAATTGATGATCCAATCAACAAATCGAATCCCTCACAGGCCAATGAGAGGGTGAGGTCTCTTGTTCAAGACCCAAAATCGGCACATGAAGGGAACAACCTCTCTACTAACCCTAATCGGTTAGGAGTGAATTCTGTCTTGCACCCTATATCCCCAGCTATTCATTCGATCTTATCCACAAAATAGGAAGATTATTGAGCAGAGACAGTTGGTCTACTCTCACCGTTTTCAGATCAAAGGATAATCTCGAACAAACATGAGTTCATAGTTAGCTCAGGATTAAGGACAAGTTACCTAGGTCATCACTTTGAAATAGTCATTCTTAAACAGTAAACAACATTATAAAATAAGAGTGATTAGTTTCATGGTCAGATTTTGCACAAAACTCATTTCCACAAGATGCCCTCACTCCATGTCATGACATGCACGAATTAGGATCACTTTGTATGTAGCACTTTACGACTCTTTGTAACAACTACAGAGTAGGCCACATCCAATAATATTACCAGAATAAGACACCCAACCTTATTCATATACTATAAATCATTTTGACTATTTACTCGAACCTGATCAACTTGTATGTCTCCACATAAAGTTCAAGTACTCATATAATAGTCAAGGGACTTAAGTTTATTGGATTTCTAAAAAACAAAATATTCAATAACAACTTATTGAATTTTCAGAATAAGTTCTATTGTTTACAAACCACGAGTTTTAGGACATAAAACTCAACAATGCATATGAATTTTTACATAGAATAAAATTTCTCTCAATTCTCTTCTTCTTCCCTCATGCCGGTTTAAGTGCAAGCTCGCACCTCTGCATGATGTCTTTAAGAATAACGAGAAATACCCTGTAGTGGTGTCTAGTTGTAGTGTTCGGGAGATCGGGAGAAGACGATGTGAATTAGAGAAGAACAGAAGAATTGGTCTTCAAGGGTATGTGGTTCCCTTTATATCTTTCTTCTATGTTTTATTAACACAGTAGATAGCATGCTTAAGTTAATATTGTTTATCGTTTCCGTCTCTCTGTATTTTTCTGTTTTGTAAAATGAAGTTTAGAGACCAATCCATTCAATTACTTCCGCTGTAAGGAATTCCAATCCCTTCAATTAGTATCAGAGCCAGGTTGAATCTCTAAATTTCGTTTTTGCAACTTTAATTCAGAGTTTTGGTGGGTGCAAGATGCATTATGAATATATGGGTTTTTGCATATTGGTGGTTTTAAAATTGTCTTAGATTTTACTACTTTAAAGGTATTTAAAGTTGTAACTGCTTGATGTTTGGGCATTTAATATCATGTAATTGAGTCTGAAGGATCCCTTTGAAGGGTTCGCAGTGGAAGCAAATCGTCCCATTTCACAAAAAATTACAAAATACTAATTTTACAATATACAGAAACAGATCATGCATTTAAAATATAAAAAAAAATACAGCATGTTTGAGAAATTAGAAGAGAAAAAAGGGAAAGAAAAGACTTACCCTTGAAGAATCCAAATCTTCACATTTCCTCTTCTCTGTGAAAAACACGAATAGATTCGAAAGGCCAAATGGGCACCACCACTGAGAATCCTTAGTATTCTCAGACAGAGAACCTAGGAGGTGTGTCCGTTGACTTTTTTGGATTTTGTGAGGGAATGGAAAATTGAGAGATGAGGGGAAGGAATGATGAATTTTTCAAAGAGTTTTTCTATATTTAGAGAATCTGTGAAAACACTTTTCACGTCAACTACAGAGAATGAGGAGGGCCTTTCCCACTTTCATGTCTGGGAGAGGAAAAGGTAGGGAGGGAGTTACAACTCCTCACAAAATTAGATTTAAAAAAAATATATTAAAATTAACAAAAAAATTTAATAATAAACTTTAATATATATATATGATAACCACTTTATTATATAATATATATTAAGCTATATGTTAGATCTGTTAGGGTTGATGCCCTAAATCTCGTAGGGTCCTATAATTTGTAGACCTTGTATAAACAAACTTGTATGTGATTAATAATATTAAATATTTTATTAACTTTGTCTATGAAATATGTGATATTTTAGTTGCATTAACCACAAACCAATAAACTAACATCCAAGGTTATCATTGTAGCTTAAACATGTATATGGAGACATATAGGTGGATCATGTTTAAGTGATAACCTAAATGGTCTGTAGTATATAGATAAGGTTGGATATCTTATCCTGGTGATACTACAATTATGGCCCACTTTATAGGTGTTACAAATGTTGTAAAGTGCTACAAATGATCTGATCATGATTATTCGTGTATTAGACATGCGAGGGGGATATTCTATACAAAGGAGTTTGTATTAGACCGGATCACGAAATGCTTAGTCTCATTATATAACGCCGTTCATAATAGAGACTTTCATTTCACTAGGATGATCATAGGTAACATGACCTTAATCCCGAGTGAGTTGTGAACTCCTGCCTATGAGGGCAGTCTTTTGATTTGTATGAGTGAGAATGGCTAAATCGTCGACTCAACAAGCCTACCATTTTGAGGATTCGTCTAATTGGGGAGCTGGGAACTCAACTACACAAGATGTAATTCACTCCTTCCCCAAAGTAGGGGTAAGTAGATAAATTGCTCCCTTAAGGGCTGATTTTGGAACTTGAACAATGTGGTGCCCACCCTTTCCTAGACTGAGAGGGGTTTGGTCACAGTTGGACTATGATTTATTGTTCATTAAAGGGATCAGTGGTACTTAAGGAGTTAGATGTAACTACAGGGGTAAAACGGTAATTTGGCCCAGCTGTACTTACGAACAATTTGTGAAGGGTCATCGTACTGTTGATTGGTTATATTCATTGGACACAGAAATATATATGTAGTGCGAAGAGTGCAACTGTCGGCCTTTAGTGGGGTGTCCGAGAGTTAACAGATGGTGGATAATGTAATTAAAGAGTTTAATTAATTATTCATGTACTATTGGAGCTTCAAGTTACAGGTCCATAAGGTCCCCTTGGTAGCTCAAAAGAATTTAGTTGAGAATCAGTTTTTGGGTTAATTTGAATAATTATATATGATATAATTAAATTGATTCAATTACATATCATATAATTGACATAATGTATTTGATAAATTATAGTTTAATTGAAGGAATAAATATTTGAATGTGATTCAAATATATTTTCTATGAATGAGAGTCATAGTGGTTAAATTTAATATAAATATGATCTATATTAAATGTCATAAAATAGAGAAAAAAAACAATAATTTATATTGTATATGATGCAATATTAAAACTATAGGTTATAAATATAATATGATAAGTTGGTTATCATATTTATTTATATTATTTAATATTTTGAATAATAATCCTATTTTCTCTCCAACCACTTTAGTGGGTGGTTAGTTGATTTTTATGGCAAAATGGAATAAATGAAAAAATAGTTTTTTTTTTTCTTTTCTTCCATATGAAACAATCACTACACGACCTACAAAGACACTAAACGACCGAGGCTCCTTTGCTATACGATAGTTCTTCCTCAATCTTCTTCCTTCTCCAAACTCTTAAAATCCCTCTTAACCAAAATGAAGTCAGAGCCCACAACTCTTGGGTTCTCACCCCGAGTATATCGAGGAATCAAAATGGTTGTGTCTCGTTTTGGTTCGTGAGATTCTTGAAAAAAGTCTTCAAGGTTGTGTGTTCAAGTTTTGTTACTGTTCGAAGAGTTTGTGATAGTTCGAGGGTTGTACGAGAAGAAGTGTTCTTCAAAGGTATAATCACTTGATCCCTTTTTCATATTTAAAAAGCATGTTGTAATTTTACTTAGAATGCATAAACTTGATGTTTACTGTAAATTTGTGTTTTCAATCTAAATGGGATTTGGACGATCCGCTTCCGCTCATGGATCTCTTGTAAACGAGTTCCTTCAATATCAAATATAACATATAACTATAGTTCAATATTGTATCCAATACAATATAACCTATGGTTTAATTCTCTCAACAACAATATTTAAAATAAATCTCATTTATATTAAATTCAATTATATGAATCCAATTCACATAATTAATATTTGAATCCAATTTAAATATCCAAATTCTCTCAATTAAATTACTTAATATTATAATATATTAAATACATTATATTAATTATATCATATATAATTAAAAAGTTATTAATTATATCATATCTAATTAATTCCCTAAAAAATTTTAAACAATTCAAATTAATCCGAAAACTAATTCTCATTAATTCCTGTTGAGCTACCGAGGAGGCCTCATGGACCTGTAGCTTGAAGTTCTAGCGATACGTGAATAATTAATTAAACTCTTTAATTACATTATTCACCATTCATTAACTGTCAGGCACTCCACTAAAGACTGACAACTGCACTCTTCGCATTACAGATATATTTTTATGTCCATTGGATATAACCAATCAACAATACGATTGACCCTTCACAAATTGCTCGTAACTACAGTTAGGCCAAAATTACCGTTTTGCCCTTTGTAATTACATATAACTCTTTAAGTACCACTGATCCGTCTAATGAACAATAAATCATAGTCCAACTATGACCAAACTCCTCTCGGTTCAGGAGAGGGTGTGGCGCCACATTGTTCAAGCTCCGAAATCAGCCCTTAAAGGAGAAATTTATCTACATACCTCGACGTTGAGGAATGAGTGAATTCCTTCTTGTGTAGCAGTGTTTCCGGCTCCCCAATCAAACGAATCCTCAAAATGGTAGGCTTGTTGAGTCAGTGATCTGGTCACTCTCACCCATACAAATCAAAGAACCGCCTTCATAGACAAGAGTTCACAACTCACTCAAGATTTAAGTCATGTTACCTATGGTCATCTTGGTGAAATGTAAGTATCTATTATGAACAGTGTTATATAAAGAGACTAAACATTTCGTGGTCCGGTCTTATGCAAACTCTTTCGTATAAAATATCCCCGCTCACATGTCTCCACATGAATGATCAGGATCAAATCATTTGTGGTACTTTACAACAATTGTAATATCTATAAAGCGGACCATACTCGTAGTGTCACCAGAATAAGGTATCCAGCCTTATCCATCTACTACAGACCATTTAGATTATCACTTAAACATGATCCATCTGTATGTCTCTACATATATGTTTAAGCTACAAGGTAAACTTGGATGTTAGTTTATTGATTTGTGGTTAATGCAACTAATTTTGAAATAAAACATCACATATTTTATTACATAAATAAAATGTTTATACGTTACAATTACAAACTATGGGACCCTACAAGATTTATGGTATCAACCTCAATAGAGTTTAGATTTATTCGTGTCGTTCGTGATGGAATTCTAGCTTTGAATCGGTGGTTTTTTAGAGCAAGAACAGAGAAAATCGAATAAGTGAGCGAAGTAGAGCAAACATTTTGCCGCGCGGTGTTACAACGCTGCATGCAACATGGCCCAATGCTGCAGCAACATAAAAGTCAACATTGCAATGCTCCTGATGGTCGACGCGTGCGTCAGGATTCCTCCAGATCGTGGGTTTGAGTTTCCCTAACGATTTCTTTGCAGTTTTTCCATTTTTTTAATTCTTAAATTTAAATAATTAATAATTAATTATAATTTTATTAATTAAATTAATATAGATGTTATATTAATTTAATTAATTTTCAGGATGTCAATTTCGGTCCAATATTGTTGTTTTATTTAATTATACATATGATGTATGATTTTAATTTTTGTATGTCATATTGTATGCTATATAGTATAAATCCCACCCATAGGATAAACATAAAATCATGCATCATTTTAATATAAAAGTTATATTATATAGTTGCACAATTAAGTTAAGCATGCTCATGCATCATATTTAATATAAGAGTTGTATTATATGATTGCATGCATAGTAACATTTCCATGCATCATACTTTATTCTAAATGCTATATTAGTATGATGTATAACATAAGTGTTATATTATGTGATGGGTAAATTATTTATTTTCCTTGTTTGATAATATTAATGTTTTTATATATAATGAAAATGAAAATGCATGAAGCTTGACATTACCTTAGTAATGTAATTGTTATATTTTTATATTTTTCATTAGATGCATGACTTAGGTTTTAATTGTTTCATTAAACTTTATGATAGTTATAAGTTAAATGAAATTATAATTAAAATCTATAATCAAGAGTTACGTGCAAACATAGGTTAAAATTAATTTTAAATGTTTTAAAATTAATTTCACCTAAATCTATGTTAATATATTTCTAATATGATTAGAAATAGGATTAATTTTTTAATTCCCTTTTAATTGGATTAAATTGGAGTAAATAAAAGATTAAATTTATAACATAATTGTCTATAAGGGACCTTTATCTAAGGAAGGTTCTATCAAAGGCTGGGGTATTTAAGCTGACGGAGTGGAATACCCCTACCACCAACCTGAAAGATGAACTAGACAATAATGTTATAAGCATACAATGAATGATTTAGGTTTATTAAAGTGTTTAATAAAAAAGTATCAACATTGTTAAACTATCCAATATAATTGTTATATTGGGTCAAGTTAACAATTCAATTAGATAATTTTATTAGCCTAATTACCTAAGCTATGAATCCTCATTTGTAAAATACTCGATGGGAGGAAAATAATATATATGATACTTCAGTTTCCTTTATACGTTTCTCCCTAAATAATTCACACCGTGAGATCTATGCTTGGTCTAGAGACACCTTTGCATGTGTCCCCTAAGGATGGTGTTTGTATAGGTCAATACCAAGGTGAATGGAGAGAGTGTTTATAATAAGTGGGAGGGGGAAGTGTGTCAACACATCCTATGGTCTCCTTCATTGGTTTGTAGTAAACTTTCATGCTCGGTCTCGAGACACCTTTGCTTGTGCCTCCTATGGATGGTGTTTGCATGAAATTTTACCCAAACCCCAAAAAGAGATAGGATTGCTTTAGTTTTTGCCCCAATCAGTTTTTTCTACGGTTGGTTCATTGGGGTAGAACTCTAGAATCTAAAATGAAGGGTTACACTCATAAGAAATTAAGAAGGTCAATTGTTTCTTGACCAAAATATGGTAACTAGATGTTATAGGAATAAAGAATTATTCTTATGTAACATTTGGTTGAGAATATCTCAATCCAGTGAAGGAATGACTGACTGCCTACAGTGGCTTTTATTCTGACTCACTAAAGTATCATAGCAATAGAAATTTTGCATTTATATGAATGAGATTCATATTCAAATTCATGGGTTCATCTTTAAGTTTCTTTGTTGATTAGGATGGATAATAGATTGCATATAATCGATTAACATATTTTACATAATTCAAAGTTATATCTATTTCTCTAAAAGTTTTAATTACCGATATAAGTTCAAGATTTTGATGAATATATTACATTGAAATTTTTATCAACACATAAGAGTAATGTAATTTTGTCTTTTAATTCAGGAAATGTTCTCAAAAGAATTGTTGTCATTTCATGAAGTGTTCATGGATAAACTTTACAGCAATAGTTTATTATAATTATCTACATAGCATATGATGTGTCTAGGTAAAAACATGGCAAAACATATTGTATGTTGGAGTCATGGGAGGCTAAATGATCTACAAAGTTAAGTATCATCAAGGTTACAAGAAAATTATAATGACTAGAGCTAATAAGAAAAGAGTTTTCTAAATAGTTTAGGATGTTAGTTGTTGAGGGATTTAGGAAATGTCTCAAAAAGAAGAAAAATGAGAACAAGTAAATCTAATTTACTAAGTCCAATGTGGAGAATACAAATTCACACCTTGATAGCTGAATAATGATTTACTATCAGAATTTTTCTTCATTACAATTAGATTGTAAATCTTGGCGAATACTTATATAAGTGGAATAGTTCTACTAATTGGCATCATGATGCTCATCTCAGTTAAAGTAGTGGGAGACATTAAATGTTATTTAATTTAGCTTAATATAGAGCTTTTATCACCATAAGAGAAATTCCACTTCTCCAAGCTTTATTACTAAATCTTTCATAGTGTATGAATAGTTAGTGATAAGGCATGTTTTTTCAAAAGTTGTTTTTGAAAACATGTTCAGCTTTAATTAAATGCATTTTTGTGCATTAAAATGTAATGATGTTTATTTATGCTGAGTATGGTGTTTTTATCACCATGAGAGACATTCAATTTCTCCAAGGAAAATTACTAAAATATTTCATGACGTACGAATAGTTTAGGTAATTAGACATGTTTTCAAAAGTTGTTTTGGAAATATGTTCAGCATTAAATATACACATTTTTGTGTGTTAAATAAAGACAAATTTATTTAAGTATTAATGAATCATGACTTTGGTAAGAATTAATGAATCTGGAAATAAAGACAAATTTTATTCTTCTGAAGGATACATGATTTTGATTTTTAGAAATGACAGTTACTGGTAATTCTCTAAGAGTTAGAGTTAATTTATTACTACCAGTCAAAAGCCTTGCTTCTCATGCAGGTGTGTCAGTAAATCTTAATAGATAAGGTTACCTAGCCAATATGGAACATTCTTTCTTAGAACCAGGTGGTTTTCTCTGAGAAAGCATTAGTCTAATTTCATAGATAATTCATTAATATGATTGATGAATATTTGTGAACTAATTTATCTTGTTTTAATGCAACTCAGATATGATTTTCTTTGAAATAATCAAAAGAAATTAGATTAAAGTTTAAATTTCTTAGGCAAATGTATTGTGACATTATGATTTGATCATAATTACTACCAGATATTTGATGTACTAAGCCTAATTGACAAAGATGAGATGAGTCTTGACTTGGAGCATTCAGTACAATTTAGGTGAAATTATGCTACATCAGGAGAAAAATGGTCTCGTTCAACTGAGTGCATTTTACGTTTTATGTTGAACTGAGTCCTAATGTTTTAAATTACACTAATATCTGACTCCTTTAAGGTAAAGCAATATAGACTGCTCTGTTTTGAACGTTATTTCTACCAACATGTTTGTGAAACATTGTTTGTATCATGGAAGTGTTATAAAACTTGTTTATGATATTTCAAACCCTTATTGAAAGAAATGTTCAAAAGATACCTAAGTATTCCTTTGGACATTTCAAAGTAAAATGATGTGTTTGTGTGACAAATGCTTATTTATTTGGAAAGTTGAAGGGTGTAGACTGTGTTGATGAATTTATTTCAAGTATAACCACGTAATAGTTAACAAGTTTTGTTGACCATTTGTTTCATTTGAACGTCAATTTCTTACTGTCAAACAAATAAGTTTTCATGGTAGCAGGAGAGTTATGAGATAACTCGACCTTTACGACAAGGCTTACCTGTGATAGAATACACAAGCATGCAACGAAAGCAAACAGAAACAATAAGCACTCTAATTACATTTAATTTGAGTTCTAAAAGCATGCACAAGAAGGTTTGAAATAAACATACCTTTGATGAATACTTCCAATTCCAAGTTGCTCTTCACGTTAATTCAGCTCTAAATCGACAGTGAATCACTAAGAGATCTTCTCAACTCTTCTTAGCCATGAATTTGAGTGGTGGAACTCAGATTTGAGTGAATTTGGTGAAGAAACTAGAGAGGGTTTGTGAGGTAGAAGAACTTGCAGCAGCTTTCTAAAAAACTCCAGCCTTTTCTTTCTCAGCAAATTGGAGGTGTTTTTATTCACTTTAATCATGTAAGCACTAAAGCTCATCTCCATGCCAGCTTCTACTTGCTCTTTGAAGTAGAATTTGTGTGTCAAGCAAGGAGGAACACCTCCTACTTGGAGGAAAGTGGGAATAATCCACTCAAAACTTATTTTTCAAATTTCCAAATTTCCTATTTATTTCTTTTAATTAATTTTGAAATTAATAAAAACTTGATTTAATTAATTCTTAATTAATGAAATTTATAATTACAAAATCCAATTTCTCAAATTGAATTTAAAATTCAGAAATTAATTTGATTTTTAATTAATTAAATATATTTAATTAATTAATTAATTTAATATCAAATATCAAATTAATCACACACTAAATTTATAACAAGAATCTAATTCATGTAATTGATATTTAAATCAATATCTAAATATTATAAACTCTCCAGTTTTGTTTAATACAACAAATTAAACGTTAATTATATCGAATATTATGCAAAACCTAATTTGATTTTAAACTAATTCAAACTCAAAAACCCTAATTTCAATTTGAACAATTAAAATTGATATCATTCCAAATTCATCAATTTAATAATTCAAGGTGTTCATGTTTTACGAGCTAGAAGAGGGACCTTATAGACTGATAACGGGTAGAAATGCACGTTATTACAGTGCTAAGTTGTTAAACAATGAAGGTTTGCGTTGATAAAATATATAAGATTGCGTCCAAAAAGTATTAAGTTCATAACATTGCGGTCGCATGCGTTCATCGCATGAAAACAGTTTACTTTTGTATTTTTGTGCAGAATATGCGTTGACGCAAGACGTAAAATGCGATCACAAGAAAGCAACGGTTGAGCGCAGCGTTACCGCAAGGCTTTGCGGTGAATTGTGCTCGCAAATATCTGCTCAAGAAGGATTGCTGCATAGAGCTACTGCAACTTGGTGGGCGCATCTGGGTGAAAAGCATAATAAATCACGATAGAACAGAAAGCTGATGATGGTCGAGTCCGAATTAAGTTGACAAGCCACTAATGAACTAATGTAGCAAGTACACTCAACTTTTCGGTGACAAATATTCGGCGCATCAGACAGAGAATTAATGTCATCCCATCAGTGCAATCATAAGAGAGAAGAAGCCTTTCACCCCGAAGCTCTATAAATACCGAAGGCAACCTTCAGTGAAGGGGTTCGTTTGGTTCGACAGTTAGATAATTTTCTCCATAGTTAGAAGTAGCCTTGTTCTTAATTTTTCTTTTATTTAAGCCGGAAGCGAGAGAAGCGAGATTGTGTCGAGAGATCGTTCTGGTGAACTTGGAAGAGTGCCGGAAGCATCGAGTTCAGAGAGAGGGCTAACTTCTGCGGAAGCAGGAATATCTTTTGAACAGAATAGAGTTAACAATGTAATAGCCTTGGGAAGCAAGGGATTACTACCAGGCTCTCTATGCTTATCTTCTATTATCATTTTGTACTGAAACTTATCTATAGAAATGGAATTTACTTCTTTATATCTGTTCACTCTCTCTTTATTACGCATGAGTAGCTAAATCTATCGAATGGGTTGAGAAGCACTTAGCTAACATAACTGGGGATCTTCATTCTATGCGATTATCTTGTATTATGTATGCATCATTTGTCCATTAGAGATACTCGGGAGGGTAGTCTAAGGACAAAATCTAGGCTTGAAAAAGTCAGGTTAGAATCTAGGCTCGGGAGAGTCAGATTAGAATGCATAATCAAGAGATAGGAGCTTAGGAATAAGCACTGTTTACTATTAACACATTGCATGCATCCTAGAGATAGGTTATGATTGTATGCGGTCATCTTGTCTTTATGGGCATCTTGCATCATCACATAGGCAAAAGGTAGAGACTTAGGAATAAGCTCTATGGACATTATCGCATTCATCGCATGCGTCCTAGAACTAGGAGCACCGCATTTGCATTGCAAAATGATTTGTTGTCATATGAGTGTAGCATGATCGCATAGTTTGACGCATTCCCAGGAAATGCTAGCTAAAGACCTTCTCAACCCGTTCCTCCACATACTCAATGTATCTACCGCATAATCAATCTTTTCTCAAATCTGCCGCATACTTTTTATACCACAAACAACAACCCAAAACAACTCTTTGATTTACTGGTTACCGCAAAGTCTTCTTAAAAATTATCACCGCATACCGTTTTCCCTAGTTCCTGAGTTCGACCCTGGACTTATCAGAAAACTCAGTGGGATTTATACTTGGATTCTGCTGAGAAAACTTATTGCTCAACACATTTCCATCACTGCAATTCATTTCATAATTTCACCACATAAAATAACTCATCATAGACTTACAGATCATGAGCTCCAACGATTAAGATTAATTGGCTAAACTTTTTAGACCGAATTAATCAGTATTCATTAACTATCGAGTCACCACTATAGCTCGATAGTTGCACTCTCCTCACTATAGATATATTTGTGTCCACACGATATAACTATAACTAGTAAGTCAACCCTTCACAGGTTGTTCGTAATACCGACTGGGTCAATGTGTTGTTTTACCCTCGATATTACGTCATGCTCCTTAAGTTCCTACTGATCCTTTATGAACAATTGGTTTATGATCCAATCATTAAACCAGATCCCTCTCGGGCTAGTGAGAGTGTGAGGCCTCTTGTTCGAGACTTGGATTCAATACTTAAGAGAACAATGTTTCTTCTATTCCTAAATCGGATAGGTGTGAATTTCGTCTCGCACCCTATATCCCAGCTGTCTACATTGTCTTACCCTTGAAATGGGAGGCTTATTGAGCTGGAGCTGTTGAGCAAACCCTCACCTATGAAAATCTAAGGATAATCCCGAATAAACAGGAGTTCATAGTTAGCTCAGGATTAAGATCGAGTTACCTAGGTTATCTAAGCGAAATAGTCAGTTTTAAACAGTAAACAACATTATAAAGTAAGAGTGACTTATTTCTTGGTTCGATCTTATGCAAACTCATTGCATGGGACATCCCCACTCCTCATGTCAATACATCAATGAATCAGGATCACTTCGTTTGTAGCACCTTTACAACAACTTGTAACAGCTACAGAGTAGGCCGCATTCAATAGTGTTACCAGAATAAGGTACCCAATCTTATTCATATACTATAGAACTTTTTTTCTATTTACTCGAACTTGATCCATCTTTATGTCTCTACATAAAGTTCAAGTATTCATATAATAGGCATGGATCTTCGTTTATTTGATTTAGACTTTTATTGAAGAAATTTTGAATAACATCTTTTATTGATAATAAAATATGTTTAACTTTTACAAACTACGAGTTTTAGGACATAAAACCCAACAATACTCCCACTTGGACTAAAACTCCAATTGATCAATATATACAAATATATACAATGTTGAGTTACACTGAGAGAACAAAAAGTATAAATACAATAAACTTGGGTATTAAATACCCATATATTCTCCCACTTGCCCTAGTAATCAATATCTCTTAGACCTAGTCCTATTAGGTGACCCTCGAACACTTTAGCCGAGAGGGTCTTTGTAACTGGATTAACTAAGTTGTCTTGTAACGCTATCTGCGTGACGATCACGTTTCCTTTATGTACAATCTCCCTGATGAGATGGTACTTCCGCTCGATGTGCTTTCCTTGTTTTTGGCTTCGAGGTTCCTTTGAATTTGCAATTGCTCCACTGTTGTCACAATAGAGGGTGATAGGCAGATGCTTATTAGGAACTACTTCTAAGTCAGTCAGGAACTTTCCGAGCCATACTGCTTCTTTTGCTGCTTCACTTACAACATACTTAACTTCCATTGTGGAGTCTGCAATACAACTTTGCTTGATGCTTCTCCACACAACTGCTCCTCCATTTAGAGTGAAAACTGACCCCGAAGTTGATTTCCTCTAATCTATATCGATTTAGAAGTCAGAATTAGTGTATCCAGTAAGGATCAGATCCTTAGCACCATACACGAGCATATATTTTCTCGTTCTCCGAAGATACTTGAGAATGTTCTTAACGGCAGTCCAATGATCATGTCCAGGATTGAACTGAAATCTGTTGACTATTCCAACTTCATAGCATATATCGGGATGTGTACCCAACATGGCATACATCAAGCTCCCCACCGCTGATGCATATGGAATTCATTTCATATCCTCAACCTCTTGAGGTGTATTAGGACTTTGTTCCTTAGACAGGTGAATCCATGTCTAAAAGGTAACGTTTCTTTCTTGAATTTTTGCATTTTATATCTAGACAACATCTTGTCTATATAAGATTCTTGAGATAGTGATAATGTTCTGTTCTTGCAATTTCGAACTATTTGGATCCCAAGAACATACTGTGCTTCTCCCCAATCTTTCATTTGAAATTACGTAGCTAGCCATCTTTTAACGTTAGCTAGAAATTCTACTTCATTCCCAATGAGTAGAATATCATCAACATACAACACTAGAAAAGCAACAGTTTTGTTTAAAGCCATAGGATTTAATTGTAGTGTCAAATCTCATATTCCAAGATCTAGATGCTTGTTTCAACCCATAAATGGATCGATTAAGTTTGCAAACCTTTTGCTCTTGACCTTTTTTAATAAACCCTTCTGGTTTAGACATATAGATACTCTCTTCAAGATAGTCATTCAGAAAAGTTGTCTTGACTTCCATTTGTCATATTTCATAATCATAAAATGTAGCTATGGACAAGAGTATTCTAATTGACTTTATCATTACAACTGGAGAGAAGGTTTCTTCATAGTCTACCCCATCTCTTTGGGTAAATCCTTTGGCCACAAATCAAGCTTTGTAGGTCTGTACCTTACCAGCTTGGTCTCATTTTCTCTTGTAGATCCATTTGCAACCGATGGGTCTTACCCCTTTAGGTTGATCTACAAGATCCCAAATAGAATTGAAATACATAGATTCTATTTCAAGGTCCATGGCTTTAATCCATTAGTTTTTATCCACATCATTCATTGCTTGTTTAAAAGACAATGGATCCTCTAAGCCATCATCTGGTATGATGACTTAAGTTTTAGTTAAACTCGTGTACCAGTCCGGCTATTGCACAACCCTCCTACTACGAAGAGGCATTCTCAACTCTTGAGAATGATGTGAAATACCAGTTTCATCAATAACTCTTGTTGATGGACCTGCTCTGTCAAAACCTCTTGTTGATGTATTTTTCATTTCTCTGGACATTTCTTCTATTACTAGCTTACTGCGAGTTTGATAATTCTCCATGTGGTCTTCCTCCAGGAAGGTTACATTTGTTGATACAAATACCTTATTTTCCTGAGGATCGTAAAAGAAACCACCTTTCGTTTCTTTTGGGTAGCCTACAAATAGGCATACTTTTGAATGACGTTCCAACTTTTTAGGATTTTGCACCAATACATGTGCTAGGCAACCCTAAATTCTGAAGTGACGTAAATTTCCTTTTCGTCCTCTCCAGAGCTCGTAAGGTGTTTCAAAAACACTTTTCGAGGGAACCACATTCAAAATATATACTGCAATCTGAACTGCATAATCCCAAAAAGAACTTGGTAACTGAGCACAACTCATCATGGAACGAACCATGTCCAACAAGTTTCTGTTTCTTCTTTCTGTCACACCGTTTTGCTGAGGTGTGCCAGGGGCTGTGAGTTGAGACTGGACTCCATGTTCAATCAAATAATTTTGGAATTCTAAGTCCATATACTCACCACATCGATCTAATCGAAGTGTTTTAAACTTTTTACCTAATTGATTTTCAACCTCAGCCTTATATTCTTTGAACTTTTCAAATGTTTCAGACTTTTGGTGCATTAGGTAAATATGCCTATACCTTGAATAATCATCAATGAAATTGATGAAATATTCATGCCCTCATCTAACTCTAACATTCTTCAGACCACAAAGGTCAGAATATACGAACTCTAAGGATTCTTTGGCTCTAAGACCTTTTCCAGAAAAAGATCTCTTAGTCATTTGACCCTCAAGACAGGATTCACAAGGCGGTAATGAACTATCTTCTAACTTATTTAGATGACCATTCTTAACTAGTCTCTCAATCCTATTGAGATTTATGTGACTCAGTCTCAGGTGCCAAAGATAGGCATTTAGAGAAACTTTCCTTTTCTTATTATGAGTTTTAGTTGTTTTAAACATCTCTATGTTTAAAATGGCCTTTACCTCAGTCAATTTTAATAAATACAAGTTATTTTCTAATTTTTCAGAACAAATTTTAATATTCTTCGAAGTAATAAACACTTCATTATTTTCAAAAGAAACTTTATAATTTTGTTCCAGCAAACAAGAGAAAGATATCAGATTCCTTTTCATAGAAGGAATGTAATAAACATTTTTAAGTAAAATGTATCTATCTCCTATAAATAACTTCATATCTTCTACTACTTTAGTTGAAACAACCTCCCCGGTCCTTACATTAAAGATTGTTTCGCCTTCTGTCAATTGTCTCCAGGAACTTGTTTCCTGTGAGAAAGTACAAACATGATTAGCGACACCTGCATCAATTATCCAGGTTTTATTGTTTTCCACTAAACATGCTTCAATAACAAGTAAATCATATTCATCTTGTTTTACTAATTTCTCATTTTCATCTATATAGTTCAAAACTTAGATGATTTGGGAGATCGAGGACAAACCTATGTTGAAACACTTTTAGAACCATTAACCGCTAGTAATTTATATGCCGATTCGATTTTATTGTTAAATAATTCGGAAGCGAGTAGTCTAGAAGATTTCGACATGCTGAAAATTTTAAACAAATTCTAATCAGGAAATTGCAACTAAATCCAAAGTCAAGTGTTAGAAAAACAAATAATAATGTACCCATAACCATTATTTATTTGCAACGATACTATAGTGAGTCAGAATATGTGCTACTGAAGGACAGTCAGATACTCCTTCACTAAAGCAAACAATTTTGACCAAACACTATCTCCAGAATAACTCTTATTCCCATAGTCGTTTAATTACCGTTTTTTGTTAGAAAATACTAACACTTTAGTAACTTTGTAAGTGTGACCCTCCGTTTTCAGACGTCAGAGATCGACCCCAACTATACTACAGAAATGGAGAGTCAAGGTTGGGAATGAATCTAAGAAATCCTATCCATTTCTGGAGGTTGAGTTGTTCTTAATCCCATGTTACAATCCTCCAAGGGGATAGTTGTCGTTGAACGACTAGCAAAGGCCGCTTAAAGCAAACCAGCAGGCGCAACATAGGAATCTCACAGTTGAAACTAACGGAAGAGACCGCAGGATATGTTGACACATATCCTTCACCACTTACTATGAACTACTTCCCCCATTCACCTTGCTCTTGACCTATACAAACACTTTCCAAATGGAGCAGTCGAGGTATAATCGACATGAAGCATTGTATAGATCTCACGTGTGAATTTTTAGGGACGTGAAAGTTGAAGTCAAATGTATCATATACTTGATTTTTATATTTGAACGACTTCCCTTTTTTCATCGGAATCTAGATTTATGCAAATACTTTCCGAGTGAAGCAGTCGAGGTGTAATCGACACAAAGTACCGCTTAAAACTTGATTGTGAACTCTTAAGTACGTGAGAGCTAAAAATAACATATCGTATATGTTATTAATCTCCCAGTAAAGTGTTCTAATAACTTTATCATATAAGTTATTAAACTCCCACTGAAGTGTTCTACTATCTGGGTAAAATTGTACTTAGGTTCTTTTCGGCTAATAAAACAACCCTAGGTCTAAGTGGTTTATCCAAGTATAACGCTGATAATTGGAGTTTAACCTACAATGTCTAGGTGATAAATCATTTTATTTCCTCACACTGCACACATGCGCTTATAAAACCAGTTAACAATACTCAATTATTCGGCCATAATCCCCAGGTAGGAGATGTTTTGTAGACCGTCAACTTAAGTACCCCCAACCTTAGACAGGATTATATACCGGTTGAGTTTGTAACCACGTTTTACAAGATGTCGACCTATTTTAACTTATTTAAAACGGGTGATTAATTATGTGAGCATGCAGCTTACCATTGTTATGGATTTTAATGTCTAATTCAATTTTATAACAACTTATAAAACTTAGACATGCTTATACATCTACAACATGCATCGAAGGCCAAATTTAATATAACAATTATATTAAAAACAGAAACCCTAAACATGCATTCTATACATTATAACAATTTATAACATATCTCAATGCATGTAACATGCTTCCTATAGTGGAATTTTAAATCTAAATGGCATACTATATGCATAAACATGTTTTTAAATTTAAATACAACATACATCACATACATAATTATTTAAATAAACACTGATATGGTTCAACTTTGGCATCCTCAGCAGGCATAATAACTAAATTATTACAAAATCGGTCCAAAAAAGCTTCAATTTGGTGTAGAATTGCCCAACCCAACCCGATCCGGACCTGAACCGCTTGAATTGGGCCTCCAATGCATCAAAATGAGTTGAACCGATTGAACTGGAAACCTCCCGTGCCAACCGGTCTAAAGGGCGCACGTGTTTCTTGGCTGGGATGAACAGCGTCACGACCCTTCATCCTAGCATTGCAACGCTGGTCGAGTAACATCACGATCTAGGCAGCCACAAAGAACAGCGTTGCAACACTCAAGGGTAACATTGCAACACTGCCTGGAAAGAAGCCATTCTGCAGAAATTTTCTCCTCGACCTTGCTTGCTTCAAACATTAAATTACAACCTAATTTGGACTCTAATGACTCCAAATAAATAACATATTCTAGAGCACACATATAAGCTCATCATTCAAGAGCCAATTACAAATTTAACTTAGAAATCATAGAGGAATCTAATGCCAAATCTGAAAAAACCATCCATATCAGTCCAAACATGCTTCTTCAAAAATTCACCCACCAAAACTCAAATTAACACTAGTTGAGTGTTTAAATCACGCTCTGATACCAATTAATAGAATACATAAGCATGCAACAGAAGCAAACAGAATCAATAAATACTCTAATTACATTTAATCTGAGTTTTAAAAGCATGCTTTCACAAGAGGGTTTGAATTAAACATACCTTTGATGAATACTTCCAATTCCAAGTTGCTTTTCACGTTAATTCAGCTCCACGACAGTGAACCACCAAAAGATCTTCTCAACTACATGAAGTCTTTGTTGTCATATAAGATGACAAAATAACAACTTATGAATCTTACAATAGTGGGAGAGCATTTATGAATCTTTCAGTAAAGGGAAAGCCATGTGTTGACTCAACCTATGCTATGATTTATTGGAAGTCAAAGCTATCATACTAGACGACAAGTATTGAAAAAAGTTGACAAACGTTATTAAAGTCATAATTATGAGATAAAGTACTGTACTTAATCTCAATCAACCTTTTGTAGACTTTCATTATCGAGGTTACCTCATAGGATATGCAGGGGTCTCCAAAAAGAAAGCTTGAAAGTGTAGTATTTAGAGATATAGAACTTCAAAATAAGACTCTTGACGTTAGATGAAAACCCACGCTAGAGCTATTGGGTGAAAATAAACTACGAGTCAATTTTTTACCTAGTTTTACAATAGAGTCTCAGTGCATTCGTTATTGCATATGAGATGTGTAAAAATGAATACCTTCTTTTTTAGAAAGGAGTTCAAAGCGTCTATACAATTTCAAGGAATTTTTTTTTATATAGTATTATAATAAATGACTTTAAGCGATGATGATATTCTTGTATAGATAAGAAAATGAAACGTAGATATTTATCTGTTCTATATTGATATTCGCTCATTATGAGAAGTAAAAATCAATATATAAGTTTTAACTGTTCAACCAATTTCAAATAGTTGATTTGATGTGATTTTGTGTATTAAAAGTCCACATATAGATATTTAGGACATGTTATTTAATTTGTCTCATGCATCTTACATTTGCAAAGTAATTGTTTAATGTTCGATGCAATTGCTAAAATGGAATGGTGATGTACCAATCTACAATGACATTGATATGTCTAAGAAAAATGTTTCCTAAGACACCTTAAATGTTGAGGGAAGATCAATTTTACATGAGACTTCATTAACATTTAATATACAAATGGTTGGTTTAATCGGGGAATTCGATGATGTGACCATTGAGTGTTGAAAATTAAAACTTACGAATAATAAAACTTCAGTATATATAGTTTAAGATTTGATTTTTTACTAGTTACACTGTTTCATATTGTATTTAGATAAATTCATGTTTTATCCTCGATGGTCTCTACTAGATTGAGAGGCAGTATTTTGCTTATGAACCAATAATTTTCCTATGTTCAAAGTGTCTTGAAATATTTGAAAATTGTTTCAGATATAACTTAATCTACTCACTTTACGCGATAACGTGATTCAAGGATTAGATTGGAGACGATTTGTAAGCACCTGGTGGAAGGAATAACATGGAATGTGAGTACATCTCATTGGTGAACAGATGGTTCTTATTGACATAATTGTTTGTATTATATAAAAGGATTCTCTAGGCTAAAGTGTGAGATGATCTCCTAGACTTTCTAGGACTATGAGACATGTCTCTAGTGCATTGGGGAAAATGGGATATCATATAGGGTATAGTGTATGCCCTAGTATACATGTCTCACCAGCTCATATTTCCCCGGCTTTAGTGCAAGTGGGAGATTGTTGGGGTATATGCTCTAAAGTCTCGTAGTTTTATGTTAGTTAAATCAATGGTTGATTAATTTTATATTATTTTTGCAATAATCCATTAACCTAAGATCCAAAGTTATCTAATGTAACTTAAATATGTATGTGGAGACATACAAGTGGATCATGTTTAAACCTAAATGGTCTGTAATATATGGATAAGGTCGGGTGCCTTATCTTGGTAACACTACTAATACAACA
This sequence comes from Benincasa hispida, assembly GCF_009727055.1. NCBI lineage: Eukaryota > Viridiplantae > Streptophyta > Magnoliopsida > Cucurbitales > Cucurbitaceae > Benincasa > Benincasa hispida. Next base: position 63,179,692 of record NC_052357.1, on the reverse strand, counting down.
TGTTTTGTAGTTGTTACTATTGTTATAAAGTACTACAAATGATCTGATCCTGATCATTCTTGTGGAGACATATGAGCAAGAGTATCTTATACAAAAGAGTTTTTAAAAAGATCGGACCATGAAATGTTAAGTCTTTCTTTATAATGTCGTTTCTAAAAAAGACTTACATTTCACCAAGATGACCATAAGTGACTTAACCTTAATCCTGATAAGTTGTGAACTCCTACCTATGAGGGCGAACCTTTGATTTATATGGGCGAGAGTGGTCAGATTAGCCGACTCAATAACCCTACCATTTTAGGGATTTGTCTGGTTGGGGAACTGAGAATACAACTATAGAAGAAGGAATTCACATCTTCCTTATAGTTAGGGTAGAAAGATAAATTACTCCCTTAAGGGCTGATCCTAGGGCTTGAACAATGAGGCACCTCACCCTCTCTCGGCTCGAGAGGGGTTCGATCATAGTTGGACTATGACTAATTATTCACTAGAGGGATCAGTGATATTTAAGGAGTTAGATGTAACTACAGGGGTAAAACGGTAATTTGACCCAAATGTACTTACGAGAAATTTGTGAAGGGATAACGCACTATTGATTGGTTATATCCAATGGATACTTAAATATATCTATAGTATGAAGAGTTCAGCTGTCGATCTTTAGTGGAGTGACCGACAATTAATGAATATTGATTAATTTGATTAAAAGAGTTTAATCAATTAATCTCGTATCTTTGGAGCTTTAATCTATTGGTCCATAAGGTCCTCTCATTAGCTCAATGAGGGCTGATAGGAATCAAATTAATTTTGGTGTGATTTGAATTGTTCAAATTAATTAAAGGGAATTAATTGTATAAGATAAAGTTAAATAATGTATATTGATACTTTATATAATATAATGTATGTTGATACATTTTTATGAGAGAAATAAATATTTGAATATGATTCAAATATGAATTATATGAATATAATTCATATAAAAACTATACGTTAAAATTTAATGTGAATATGATTCATATTAAATTTATATAGTTTTATGAAAGAAATAAATGTTTGAATATGATTCAAATATTAATTATATGAATATGATTCATATAGGAACTATATGTTAAAACTAATATGAATATGATTCATATTAAATTTATATATTTTATTGAGAGGTATTATTATTTGAATATGATTCAATTATTATTTATATGAATGTGATCATATAAAAACTATAGACTAAAATTAATATGAATGTGATTCATATTAATACGTTAGGTTATTTGAGATAATAATAAACTATTGTTTATGTTATATGTGATATAACATTAACTATAAGTTATGTATGTTATATATGACATAACATATAGTTTGTATATACATTCAATGGTTAATATATATATTAAATTCAAATTTTTTAATTTGAATTTAATAAAATTAAAGGGGATGGAGTTGTAACTCCCTCACTCTTTTTTTTTCTCTCAAGATCTCACATAACAAACTAGGTGAGATGGAGAGTACTGTTCCCTCTCATTCCCTCTCAAGATCTCACGTAACTTACGAGGTGGCTATGAGTATTTTATCAGTTTTACTGTTGATTACTCTAAGTATGGGTATGTTTATCTTATACAACGGAAGTCTGAATCCATTGAAAAGTTCAAAGAGTTCAAGGCTAACGTAGAAAACGCATTGGATAGACGGATTAAAACACTTCGATCGGATCGAGGTGGAGAGTTTTTTTACTCGGCATTCCAGGACTATTTGATAGAACATGGAATCGTTTTCCAACTCTCAGCGTCGGGTACATCTCAGTAGAATGGTGTAGCGGAGAGGAGAAATAGAACCTTGTTGGACATGGTTCACTCGATGATGAGTTATGTTTTCTTACTGGACTCGTTTTGGGGTTTCGTAGTGGAGACTACGATATACATACTCAACTGTGTTCCCTCCAAGAGTGTTGCAAGAACACCTCTGGAGCTGTCTCTTATACACATCTAGATGTGTATAAGAGACAGCTGCACATGTGTTTGAGGCTAATCCCAAGAAGTTGGAACCACGGTCGAGGTTATGCCTCTTTATAGGCTACCCCAAAGGTACACGAGGGGGTTATTTTTATGATCTGACGGAAAATAGGGTGTTTGTTTCAATGAACGCTACTTTCCTGGAGAGGAGGATCATATAAGGGAGCACAGTCCATGAAGTAAAGTCGTGTACACATCTAGATGTGTATAAGAGGCTACCCCAAAGGTACACGAGGGGGTTATTTTTATGATCTGACGGAAAATAGGGTGTTTGTTTCAATGAACGCTACTTTCCTGGAGAGGAGGATCATATAAGGGAGCACAGTCCATGAAGTAAAGTCGTGTTGCGTGAGCTTTCCAATTAAACTACTGAAACTTTAACAAGAGTTGTTGAAGAGCCTGCTACATCAGCAAGAATTGTTGATGGAAGTTCATCTTGTAGGTCGGTTCCACCTCAAGAGTTGAAGGAACTTTAACATAGTGGGAGGGTTGCGAACCAGCCCGTTCTCTATCTGGGTTTCACGAAAATCCTTGCTATGGTGACGTTGAAGATCTGTTGTCTTATCAGAAGGCAATGGAGGATGTTGACCGAGATGAATGGGTCAAGGCCATGGATCTCGAGATGGAGTCGATGTACTTCAACTCAGTATATGACCTTATAGATCAGCCTGATGGGGTGAGACCTATAGGTTATAAATGGATCTACAAGTGCAAACAGGGTGCTGATGGGAAGGTACAGACCTTCAAGGCTAGACTTGTGGCAAAGGGTTATACCTAGGTAGAGGGAGTCGACTATGTGGAGACTTTCTCGCCTGTTGCCATGTTAAAGTCGATCCGCATCCTCCTGTCCATTGCAGCTTATTATAATTATGGGATCTGGAAAATGGACGTCAAGACGGCCTTTCTGAATAACAATTTTGAGAAGACCATTTACATGGTGCAACCCGAGGGATTCATAGCCCAAGGTCAAGAGAAAAAGGTTTGCAAGCTGAATCAATCCATTATGGGCTGAAACAGGCGTCTCGATCTTGGAACATACGATTTGATGCTTCGATCAAGTTGTATGGCTTTGACCAAAACATTGATGAATCTTGTGTCTACAAGAAGATCATCAACGCTTTAGTAGTCTTCTTAGTGTTCTACGTAGACGATATCCTACTCATTGGGAATGATGTAGGTCTACTGACTGCAGTTAAGAACTGACTAGCGACCCAATTCCAAATGAAAGATTTGGGAGAGACTCAGGCATCGTACATTGACAAGATGTTCTTGGTATACAGATCTTTCGGGATCCTAAGAACAAAGTGCTAGCACTATCTCAGACATCGTACATTGACTAGATGTTGCTCAAGTACTCGATGCAGGACTCCAAGAGGGGCCTACTACTGTTTAGGCAAGGAGTCACTTTGTCTAAGGACATGTGTCCTAAGACACCTCAAGAGGTTAAAGAGATGAGACGGGTCCCATATGCGTTTGCCGTTGGCAGTTTGATGTACGCGATGCTCTATACTCGTCTAGACATCTGCTACGCTATAGGCATAGTCAGTAGGTATCAGTCTAACCCAGGCCAGGGTCACGGGACCGCAGTGAAGAACATTCTCAAGTATCTTCGAAAAACGAGGGACTACATGCTCGTGTATGGTTCTAGGGATTTGATCCTTATTAGATACACGGATTCTAACTTTCAGACTGATAAGGACTCTCACAAGTCCATATCAGGGTCAGTATTTACTCTTAACGGAGGGGCTATAGTGTGGTGAAGCACTAAGCAAGGGTGAATCGCCGACTCCACTAAGGAGGCGGAGTACGTAGCGGCTTGCGAAGCTGCTAAGGAGGTCGTCAGGAAGTTCTTGACAGAACTGGAAGTCGTTCCAGATATGTCTAGGCCCATTGCCCTATATTGTGATAATAGTGGGGCAGTGGCGAACTCCAAGGAGCCGAGGAGTCAATGGCGTGACAAACACATGAAGGGAAGTATCATCTGATCCGTAAGATAGTGCATCGAGGGCACATGATCGTCATGAAGATCACTTTGAAGCACAATGTTGCTGATCCATTTATGAAGACTCTCACGGCTATAGTGTTTGAGGGTTACCTACGGAGCAAGGGTCTACAGGATCGCCCGCAGCTGAACTAGGGCAAGTGGGAGATTTTCTTGTACTGGGCTTTTATGCTTTAGTTTATTGTTTTGTACTAGTTTTATGTACACCCCACTTTTTGTTTTGATATAGATATTTTATACAAAACTCCATAAGTCTAAATAGAATTTACCAATTCCTTTGTATTTCATTAGTAGTTGTTGTAAATTCCAATTTGAGTATCAAAGTCTCTTTATTCCTACGTTCATATGTATTTCATGCATTACATCTATTACACCTATGAAGTTAGGTAAAATTTCATGTGATTCAGTAAACATAATATAAATTCCATCATTGCTAGATCGATCCATTTTATGATGAATACGCAAATAATGGGAAATAAATAAAATGTTTGGGGGTGGAAATGAGAGAATGTCTACAATACCTGGGTTTAATCAGATACAATTTTAAGGTTTTTGTAGGTTCATTGATCATGGCTTAACAGAAGAACTTTCTAAGTTTCCAAAAATTGAAGATACAGGTCAAGAAATTGAATTTCAATTATTTGTGGAAACATATAAATTGGTAGAACCATTGATAAAAGAAAGAGATGCGCTTTAGGATAAGTGGGGGATTGTTGGGACTGATGCCCTAAAGTCTCGAGCCCTGTAGCTTGTAAATAGTTTGTACGAACGCTTGTGTTGTATAATATATGATATTTACTTCATATCTTGTTTTTGCTCAATTGCATGTTTTATTTTCTTTACCACAAACCAATAACATAAAATCTTTGGTTATCTGTATGTAACTTAAGCATGTATGTGGTGACATACAAGTGGATCATGTCTTGAGTGATAACCAAAATGGTCTGTAGTATATGGATATAGGAGGGAAACCTTATCCTGGTAATGCTACGGATGCGGCCCACTTTGTGGAATGGTCACAAGTGTTGTGACTTGTCACAGATGGTCTGATCCTGATCATTCATGTTGGGGACATGTGAGCGGTGGCATCCTATACAAAGAGTTTGTATAAGACCTGATCACGAAGTGTTAACATCTCGTTATATAACACCGTTCATAACAGAGACTTCACTTCACTAGGATGACCATAGGTAACATGAAATTAATCCTAAGTAGTTGGGAACTCCTGCCATTGAGGGCGGTCCTTTGATTTGTATGGGTGCGAGTGGCCAGGTCCCTGATTCAAACCTACCATTTTGAGGATTCGTCTGATTTTGGGAGCTGGGAACTCAGTTACACAAGATGAAATTCACTCCTTCCCCGAGGCAGGGGAAAGTAGATAGATAGCTCCTTCAAGAGCTGATTCCAGGGCTTAACAATGTGGTGCCACACACCTTCTCTTGGGCCGAGAGGTGTTCACACATAGTTGGACTATGTTGTATTGTTCATTAGAGGAATCAGTGGTACTTAAGGAGTGAGATGTGACTATAGGGGCAAAACGATAAATTGGCTTACCTATACTTACGAGCATCTGTGAAAGGTCATCGTACTCATGATTGGTTATATCTGATGGACATAGAAATATATTTGTGGTAAAAAAATTTCAGTTGTTGGTCTTTAGTGGAATGCCTGATAGTTAACGGATGGTGGATCTCGTGGCTAAAGAATTTAGTCGGCTATTCACAAATTGTTGGAGCTTCGAGCCACAGGTCCATTAGGTCCCCTAGATAGCTTGGATAAAGTCGAGAATCAGTATTTGGGTCAGTTTGAAATGTTCAAATTGACAAGAGGGAGTTCGATTATATATGATATAATTGGACTGGTTAGTTATATATTATATAATTGACTAGATGTATGAGATACATTATTTTGGAGAAAATTAGATATAAATATGATTTCTATCATGTGGAGGATAAATTACTATAATAGATATGTGATATCAAACTATATGGTAAGAATAAAATATGATTATATTTATTAATTATTAAATTGGTTAATTATATGATAATTGATCTAAAGTTTCTCTTGGACGTGCATTAGTAGGAGCAGCCGCATTCGGTTATGGTAACCGAAGAATAAAATGAAAATTTGTTTCATTTTGCAAAGTTTTTTGGCATCGATGTGGAAACGTAAACGATCGCATAGTCGAGAGCCTATATGATAGTCGCCCAGCGCCTAAACGATCACACACCTCGTGCCTAAACGATCGCTTAGCTTTCCTAAACGATTGCATAGTGTGTCGTGTTTCTTAAATGATTGTCCACCTTTTTCTAAACGATCGCTTAGTATAACCTACACGATCGTGTAGCTTCTTCTAAATGATAAGCATTTAGCTGTACGATAGCTTCCTTTTCTCTCCTATTTGCTTATCGTCTACACAATTAATTCTTTTTTCAACCTCTACCAAACTCACCAAAGACCACACTTCGGAATCTCACTTTAAGAATACCAAGGGCTCCATTTTGGTGGTGTCATCCCTGCTGTTGTTCACTTGTTCGTGATAGTTCCTGCTGCTGCAGACGACTTATTTACTGGGCGATAGAGATCGCGTAGAGGCTTTCCGCTGCATCAGAGTTTATCACTTGAAGAGGGTCTTCAACTGGTATGAGAACTCCTTCCCTTATACTTTATTGTTCGAAGTATGCCTTTAATTAGTGTGAATTTGCATTATTGTATGTTAGAATGTATATGTTGTATTTTGGTCATGGTGAAATCGGAAAGATCCAAACACGCTCATGGATGCTCTTTATCAAGAGTTCCTTTAGGTCCAACCAATAAACAGAAACCCTCTTAGGCCAATGAGAGGGTAGAGTCCTTTTTTTAAGTTTCAGAGACATCACTTAAGGAAACACTCATCTACTTACCCTGAAGATAAGAAGGAGTGAGTTCTATCTTATATTATTATGTTTCCAACTCCCCACTCGATCTTGTCCCTAAAATGGTAGGCTTGAGTCGAAAAATTGGTCACTTTCACCCATACAAATCAAAGGACAATTCCTCGTGAATAGGAATTCATAATATACTCATAATTAAGACTAAGTTTCCTTGGTCATCCTAGTGAAATAGAAACCTAACTAGTCAACGGTGTTACATCTAGTGGTTACTATTTTGTGATTCGGTCTTATGCAAACTCATAGTATAGGATACTCCACATGCGTGTCACCTACACGAACGCGTTGGATCGTTGTTTTTGTATCAAATACAAAGTGGGTCGTATCCGTAGTGTTACCAAGATAAGGTGCCCAACCTTATCCCTATACTATACACCTAGGTTGTATCTTGAACATTAATCTATATATGTCTCCAGATATAGTTTAAGACTCATAATACAGCCTTGGATGTTAGTTTAGTGGATTTAGGGTTATTAAGACAAAATAGAAAACAACACAATGACATTTATTAAATTAACATCTATAACTCTTTATTGATGGCAATAATTTAATCACTTACTATTTACGAGTTTTATGGCATAAAATTCAACATACACTTGATACACTGCTGATACACAGTTGATACACTATTGATAGACACTTGATTCATTTGATATACTACTGAAATATACTTGTTACACTTGATATCCTTGATACACTATTGATATATACTTATACCCTATTTATAAACACTTGATACACTTGGTACTTGTTGAATATGTAAAATCTCCTCCTACCTTGTACATATGATTTTATTCCCTATAATTAGGTTTTATTTTTATTCTTACCATATGTACATTTTTTGGCTGTTATAGATTTTTCCATACTTAGCTATCATAGTTGTATATATAAGGGGTGCTCCCTCTTGTAAATTTATCACAAGAAATAAAAAGAAAGAGTTATGTATTGCAACATGGTATCAGAGCCATCTCTTTGAATATTTTCTATTGGTTTCATGTCTGAAACCCTAGAAAAGAAAAAAAAAAACAGAACATTAAAATCTCAAACATACCATGTTCCTTGAAGCAGTAATCAGATTCTTTGAAGCTTCACATCCGAAGCAAATTCGTACTCGCACTCTCACGAACGGTCGGTACTAATTGAAGCATTCCCGGCCGAAAACACATTCTTCGATTGACGACCACGAAGCTCGTTCATTAACCGAAAGTCGTCAACTGTGGCTCAAAGTCGTCGACCGTGGGTGTAGACTTTTGTAAGCATCGTCTCCGATCGTGGGTGGCTGCTAATCGTGGATGCAGAATGGCGATCGACTACTGAACCAAGACGGATCGTGTTAAGGAAGATCGTGACGAGTCGAGCAATCTTTAAACCTAATCGGGTCGGTAAGTTCTTGTCAACCTGATCGAGTCGGGTCTGGAGAAGCTCTTTGAAACAAGGTCTAGAGCAGCATTTTTCGAGTTTTTTGTTAACCTAATCTGGTCGATAAACCGGGTCCGGAGAATTTTTTACAGAAACCCGATCTAAAGAGTTTTTTTTATAAGTTTTCCTTTTTATTTTCCCCTATTTTGTCCTTAATTTCTTGTTTTGCCAATCATCTATTTTTCTATGGCATCAATAAATTCTACAATACCGAAGGGAACATTCTTTCAATCACTAATCACAAATTAAATGGAAGGAATTATCTACATTGGTCACAATCAGTCATAATGTTCATATGTAGAAAAGGAAAGGAAGATTGTTGGGTAGGAAAAATTAGATTATTAAGGAAAAGGGAAAATTTTATTAGGGACGGATGGGGTTGTACATACAATCATGCGTTAGACATGGCTTATGAATTTACGCCCATGCGTCTGAGGTCATGCATCGGAATGAAAATGCGTTATTCTAGTATGCAATGACTATGCGTTCCTATCACAAGTTTTCTTACGCTCGCGCCAAGTATAACGCAAACGCAAGTTTCTCGGGTAATCCAAGGTCGAACATAGGGACTTGTCACTCAATAATGCTTGTGAAGCAATGCGTTTGAGGCGATGAATAAAAATAAGAAGAAGTTTAATGGATTTACACACTACTCCTACTCCTAACTAAACAGATTGAGCAATAGAAGACTTGCAATGAGAATAGGTAGATGCACAATAACCATTAACGCATAGTAATGTTTATTATCTTAAATTGTCTGAGTAATCCCAGCTCGTCACATTAACGCATCGCACACCTCTCGGTGGTTAGCCGCATGACTATATCTCTATAGTGCATGGTTGCGTCGAGCATAAGATTGTGCCTATCTCTAGGAATAATGCATACTTTGCTTTAGTTCGTTCCATCTCTTACCTTTTTAGGCAGTTAGACACAGCTATTTAACTTATAGACAAGAAATGCAACATCCCATAGACAGGCGTTGCTACAGCCTTTCACCAAGCAAAGAGGATTAACCCACTATACTCGCACAACACACACCTCTCGGTGGGTTGTTACATGCGTCCCATCTCTAGGCTACATGATTAAGCATGAGATCGCCTTTGATAATTAAACGCTGAAGATGAACAATGATAGAGATAAAGATGATGAAGAAGACGACAGTGAAGGAATCAAGATTTGCATTGATCACAAAATGTCTTAATATCTTAAGCTAAAATGTAATACACTACAGAGATTAGAAGAGAAATGAAGAGCTCTGCGTCAAGGCTGCCGGTGGTGCCATGGATGACTGGTGGAAATGTCTCTCTCGAGCTTTATCTCCAATGCAAGCTCCGCTCGTCACTCGGTCTGGTTTGTGGAGATGAAGAATTCTCACTGAAAATCTTGCTCAAGCTCTCATCTGTGATCGCAAACCTCTGCCTTATGGCAGAAGTTCGGATGTCTTGAAATGAGGGTCCAAAAGGCTATTTATAGAGTTTAAACGTCGACAGCTATCATGATTGCATTATAGCTCATTGCTGCTTTTGTCGCGGTATGAGAAATGTCACATCGTCTTATCTTGTTGATACTCCCAAGGTATGCGTTTGAGCTTGATTACCGCAACTTTCGTGTGATGGGCGCATTCGATCACTGCAACTTCCATGCGATGGGTGCATTCGATCACCGCAACTTCCATGCGATGGGTGCATGCGATCCAACTTTCAGCGTATGCATTTGTTTTTTCGATCGCCTGGCTTCAGCGCATGCATTTTTCTGCGATTGCTTATTTCAAACGCATGCGTTTGATTCCTACGATAGCTACAAAAATAGATACTTTGGCTTGGAGTAACACATAATATTGGGGTAGTGAGGATTTAGGTGCTAATCGACGCAAAACTTAATTTTTCACAAATTCTAAGTATTATCACCGCATTTTCTACTTGTTAAGCATCATAATTCTAAATAAAAAGCTTATAATAACTGGCATTTCTGCCAGTTATCACCCCCCCAAACTTAGAATCATGCTTGTCCTCAAGCATGCGTTATACTCAAGAAATTCTTAACTCACCTTCCGGCGTCTCTTTGCGATGACCATCTTCTCATAATATAATTTACTCGTGCCTCTAACTATGGACGCAATGCTCTCTTCCATTTCGGCTTCTTCTCCAAAGAAATCTTTTCAAAGTTAAATTCGGTAAGCCTTTCCTCAAAAACTTTTTATTCATTGACCGCAACTTTTGCGTTCAGCTCTTGAGAATGAGTTCGTTCAAAACAACTCCAGATTATGTGATTTCTTATTCGAATGCGGCATTGAACCTGGTTACGCTCTTCCTTTTGGCTTACCCCCACGTGTGTCATGCGAGCATCCAACCTCGGTTGCGTTCCATATTCAACTCAACTCATGTCTTACTTAATTTGGCTTGCGCCAGACAGAGGAATTGCGCTTACGTGTTGATCCTGGTGACTTACCTTCGTTTGTGCATGCCCCCACGGTTGTCATGCGGACATCCAACTATAGGTAAGTACCTTTCACAACTCAACTCTTGTCAACATGGGTTTCCCCATTGCATTGGCAGTAGAGTTGTTATTTTCAAAAGTTTTTTTTTTTTTAAGGAATGATCGCATTTGATGAACGCAATTTCTCTAAAACCGCCGCCACCCCCAAACGTAGAGGGTGGCAGCGTTCTCACTGCAAGCTAAAAACAAACTCAACATGAATGTGATAACAAATGCTTGAGCAAGGGTTTGCACACAATAAAACTATAGACTTTTACAATTCGAAGAAGCTATTAAAAGTATGGAGACCCTTGCGATACTAGTTAAAGGATGCGGTGAATGATTTATACCATTATAGATGCATCGCAAAGAATCACAATCAGGCAGAGAATTTCAAAAGGATAAGTCATAAAAGATAACAAGAACAAAACCTTAAGCAGAATAACGCATGCGACAATGCGTTGGAATTCATGCGATTGAAGCCATGCGTTGAAGGATGTGAAGGATTCTTCCGTTGTAACTGCGCACCGAGGAGAGTTATTATCGCACCTACAAAGAGCAAACACACCACAACCAAGGAAGCGGTCGTATATCTAAAATAACAATAAAATAAAAAAATAATAATAAACTAAACTAAGAAAGCAATGTAAAAAATAGAGTAGAAGAAGTCCTTGGAGAAATTGGAGTGTTGTCACCACAAGGAGTCTCCCATGCAAGAGATGGCTCTCAACTTCTTAGATCAAGGGGCTTGCCCTAACCATTGGAGCTTCCAGCAATTGTTGGACGCATGATGGTTTGCATGCACCTAAAACTGCTTCCAGCTCATGCGACAGATAGCCTTTCTATGTCGGGGTCAATATTTGACTTTCAACAAATCACCTAAGATTGAAAGGGTGCCTGCGAAAACACAAAACTTCACAAAACATTAGCTGTCAAGTCCCTAGCAATGGCGCCAAAAACTTGTTGGGTAGGAAAAATTATATTATTAAGGAAAAGGGAAAATTTTATTAGGGACGGATGGGGTTGTACATGCAATCATGCGTTAGACATGGCTTATGCATTCACGCCCATGCGTCTGAGGTCATGCGTCGGAATGAAAATGCGTTATTCTAGTATGCAATGACCATGGGTTCCTATCACAAGTTTTCTTACGCTCGAGCTAAGTATAACGCAAACGCAAGTTTCTCGGGTAATCCAAGGTCGAACACAGGGACTTGTCACTCAATAATGCTTGTGAAGCAATGCGTTTGAGGCGATGAATAAAAATAAAAAGAAGAAGTTTAATGGATTTACACACTACTCCTACTTCTAACTAAACAGATTGAGCAATAGAAGACTTGCGATGAAAATAGGTAGATGCACAACAACCATTAACACATAGTAATGTTTATTATCTTAAATCGCCCCAGTAATCCCAGCTCGTCACACTAACGCATCGCACACCTCTCGGTGGTTAGCCGCATGACTATATCTCTATAGTGCATGGTTGCATCGAGCATAAGATTGTGCCTATCTCTAGGAATAATGCATACTTTACTTTAGTGCATTCCATCTTTTACTTTCTCAGGCAGTTAGACGCGGCTATTTAACTTATAGACAAGCAATGCAACATCCCATAGATAGGCGTTGCTACAGCCTTTCACCAAGCAAAGAAGATTAACTCACTATACTCACACAACGCACACCTCTCGTTGGGTTGCTACATGCGTCCCATCTCTAGGCTACACGACTAAGCATGCGATCGCATTTGATAAATAAACATTGAAGATGAACAATGATAGAGATGAAGATGATGAAAAAGGCGACAGTGAAGGAATCAAGATTTTCATTGATCAAAAAATGTCTTAATATCTTAAGCTAAAATGCAATACACTACAGAGATTAGAAGAGAATTGAAGGGCTCTACGTGAAGGCATCCGGTGGTGCCATGGATGAATGGTGGAGATGTCTGTCTCGAGCTCTATCTCCGGTGCAAGCTCCAGTCGTCACTCGGTCTGGTTTGTGAAGGTGAAGAATTCTCAATGAAAATCTTACTCATGCTCTCATCTGTGATCGCAAACCTCTACCTTAAGGCAGAAGTTCGGATGTCTTGAAATGAAGGTCCAAAAGGCTATTTATAGAGTTTAAACGCTGACAGCTATCATGATTGCGTTATGGCTCATTGCTGCTTTTGTCGCGGTATGGGCAATGCACATCGTCTTATCTTGTTGATACTCCCAAGATATGCGTCCGAGCTTGATTCAGCTGAGCATCAACGAGCCCTTCCCATCTTGCGATCGTCCTTCTATTATGGTTGTCACTCCGTAGCCGCAATTCCCAAATGATCACCGCATCCGCTTGACCACCGAAACTTTTGTGCGATGGGCGTATTCGATCACCGAAACTTCCATGTGATGGGCGTATTCGATCATCGCAACTTCCATGCGATCCAACTTTCAGTATATGCGTTTGTCTTTGCAATCATCTGGCTTTAGCACATGCGTTTGTCTACCATTGCGTATTTCAAACGCATGTGTTTGATTCCTGCAATAGCTACAAAAATAGATACTTTGGCTTGGAGTAATGCATAATATTGGGGTCAGTGAGGATTTACATGCTAACCGACGCAAAACTTAATTTTTTATAAATTCTAAGTATTATGACCGCATTTTCTACTTGTTAACCCTCATAATTCTAAATAAGAAGCTTATAATAACTGGCATTTCTGCCAGTTATCACCCCCCCTCCCCAAACTTAGAATCATGCTTGTTCTCAAGCATGCGTTATACTCAAGAAATTCTTAACTCACCTTCCAGCGTCTCTTTGTGATGACCATCTTCTCATAATATAATTTACTCGTGCCTCTAACTATGGACGCAATGCTCTCCTCCACTTTGGCTTCTTCTCCAAAGAAATATTTTCTAAGCTAAATTCGGTAAGCCTTTGCTCAAAAACTTTTTATTCATTCTCCGCAACTTTTGCGTTCAGCTATTGAGAATGCGTTCGTTCAAAACAATTCCAGATTATACAATTTCTTATTCGAATGCGGTGTTGAACCTGGTTACGCTCTTCGTTTTGGCTTACGCTCATGTGTGTCATGCGGGCATCTAGTCTCGATTGCATTCCATATTCAACTTAACTCATGTCTTGCTTAATTTGGCTTGCGCCAGATCTGTCTCTTATACACATCTAGATGTGTATAAGAGACAGACTTAACTCATGTCTTGCTTAATTTGGCTTGCGCCAGATAGAGGAATTATGCTTATGTGTTGATCCTGGCAACTTACCTTCATTTTGGCTTGCCCCCACGGATGCCATGTGGACATCCAACTACGAGTAAGTGCCTTTCACAACTCAACTACGAGTGTTCAAATTTTTGCTTGGCTTTAACAAAGAACTCGATGAGGTATGTGGTATAATCTTAGCTATTAAACCATTACCTAACATCAGATAAGTGTTTGCAGAAGTACAAAGAGAAGAAAGTAGGAAGAAACTAATGTTAAGAGTGACTGCAAGTTCTGAATCTGAAGGATCAGCGTTACTTACTCGAAACCTTGGTAATGAGGTACATACAAATACTCATGATAACCGTTACAATCGAAACCAGAACTACACAATAACTGAAAATCAGCAACGAAAACCAAGACCATGGTGTGAACACTGTAAAAAACAGGACACACTAAAGAAGTGTGTTGGGATATTTATGGAAAACCTCCAGATTGGAAGCCCAACAAAGGTGCAGGAGACAGACATGGAAAGGCATATTAAGCAATTACATCATCCAAAGGTAATGCAACCCTGAATATAATGTGTTTATTAAGGAGCAGTTGGACCTTTTCCAAAAATTATTCGGCCAACCGAAACCTATTCAAAAGACATTAGAAATCAGCGTAGCAACAATGGCACAATCAGGTAACTTTCTTTGGGTTCTTAATGCAACCAAAGAAAATTGTAGTACTTGGATTATTGACTCTGGTGCATCAGATCACATGACAGGTGACATCTCAGTTTTAACTAACTACACACATTGTAACAGTCAAATTACTGTAAAGATTGTCGATGGAACCTATTCTAAAGTAATGGGAATTGGCAATGTGTTTGTATCTAAAGATCTAGTATTAGAGAATGTGTTGCATGTCCCAAATCTTAAATTCAATCTTCTTTCAATAAGCAAACTAACGTCTATGAAAAACTGCAGTGCAACTTTCTACTCACATAATTGCATATTTCAGGATTTGAATTCGGGGAAGATGATTGGCAATGCTAAGGAAACTTCGCATCTCTACATACTAAATGCTCTTAAGCCACAAGCCAAGGAGTTAGGTCTTAGCAAATCTCGTTTTATTTCTAAAGACTATTATGATAGTGCATCTAGTACATCTAATTTTGTTGTCTCTAAAGATAATTATGTTAGTACATCTACTTTTGTTGCTTCTAAAGACAATTATGATAATACAATGATGTTATGGCATAATCATTTAGGACATCCCAATTTTCTATATTTGAAACGAATGTTTCCAGATATTTTCAATAAAAGTTCTCAGGTGTTTCAATGTGAGTCTTGTGAAATGAAAAAGTTGGCTCGATTTTCATATCCGATAAGCGCATATAAACCCTTTATCCCTTTTCTATGATGCATAGTGATTTTTGGGGACCTAGTAGAGTTCAGAATGTAAAAGGAGCTAAACGGTTTGTTTCATTTATCAATGATCACACTAGACTTACTTGGGTATTTTTAATGAAAGAAAAATCTGAAGTTACTTCCATATTCCAGAATCTATTTGCCATGATTCTCAATCTCTTTAACATCAAAATCCAAATCCTTCATACTAACAATGCTAAGGATTATTTTAACACTTCCTTAAAAAAAAATTTAAACGAAAAAGGTATTGCCCACCTGAGTAGATGTCCTAACACTCCCCAGGAAAATGGAATTGCAGAGAGAAAAAACAGACATCTCCTAGAAGTTTCTAGAGCTTTAATGTGTCACGCTAACACCCCCCATTTTTTTGGGGCAGAAGCAGTTCTAACAGCCACCTACCTTATTAATAAAATGCCCTTTCGAATATTAGGCTTCAAAAACTTAAGGAAGTATTTTCTCATGATAGATTATTTTCTCAAGTCCCTTTAAAAATATTTGGTTGCACAGTTTTTGTCCAAGATCATAGACCCAATAGGAGTAAGTTAGATCCTAAGGCAATAAAATGCATCTTTCTTGGTTATGCTCCAAGCCAAAAGGGATACAAATGCTATTCACCAACTACAAAAAGGTTCTATACATCCATGGATGTAACCTTCTTTGAAACCCAACCTTACTTCAAAAAGCAAGACACCACTGAACCTTCCACCCTCATAGAAAACGAAAAAAAATTTGGAAAATGAAGGAAACCAAAAACTAGATCTCATTGAAGAGAATGCTTGGTATGTTCCTTATATACATGAAATAGATATTCCCAATCAAGGCCCACCAGAAAGTAGGAAAGATCCTATAGTCTATACTAGAAGGAAGAACACCCTTGAACGTGCACCAGTACTCAATCAAAATCCAACCGAAATACAGGAAAATCATGTCTCCAACTCCACAGTTGAAACACCTACTAAAGACATTGATCTTCCTTTTGAAAAACGGAAATGGGTAAGAACTTGTACGATGCATCCCATCCAAAACTACCTGTCCTACAAAAATCTCTCTCCCAAGTTTAAAGCATTCACAACTACACTATCCCAAGTTTACATTCCAAACAATGTTTATGAAGCCCTTAAGGACATTAATTGGAAGCAAGCTGTATTAGACGAAATAAAGGCCTTGGAAAAGAACAACACATGGGAAATAACAGACCTACCTCCAGGAAAGAAAACGGTAGGATGCAAATGGATCTTCACCATCAAGTACAAGGCTAATGGAGAAATAGATAGGTTCAAAGCTAGACTCGTCGCCAAAGGATTCACCCAGTCCTATGGCATTGACTATCAAGAAACATTTGCCTCGGTGGCAAAATTAAATACTATTCGTGTTCTATTTTCCCTAGCTGTGAATAATGATTGGGTTCTTCACCAATTAGACATAAAGAATGCCTTCCTTAATGGAGACTTAGAAGAAAAAGTGTATATGGATATACCGGCTGGTGTAGAATCTACTCAACCATAAATAAAGTATGCAAACTCAAAAAATCCCTATATGGCCTAAAACAATCCCCCTAGAGCATGGTTTGATAAATTTTCAAGAATGGTAAAGGAAAACGGATACTTATAATGTCAATCTGACCATACTCTCTTCGTCAAATATTCTTCACGAGTAAAATAGCAATTATCATTGTCTATGTAGATGACATTATTCTTACAGAAGACCATGAAGAAGAAATAAGAAATCTAAAACTTCTCTTAGCCAAGGAATTCGAAGTAAAAGACTTAGGCAACCTTAAATACTTCCTACGAATGGAAGTAGCCCGCTCAAAAACAGGCTTGAGCATTTCTCAAAGAAAATATGTCCTTGACCTGTTAAAGAAAACTGGAATGCTTAGATGCAAGCCTGCTAATACTCCAATTGACACAAACAATCACATAATCAAAGAAAACAATCACAAAATGGATAACAAAGATCATATCAAAGGCTAGTTGGAAAATTGATTTACCTAACTCACACAAGACCTGATATCTGTTTTGCAGTTAGCTTTGTAAGTCAATTTATGAACAGTCCAACAGAAGACAATATGGAAGTTGTATACATAATACTCAGGTATTTGAAAGGAACTCCAGGAGAGGGATTATACTTCAAGAAATCTAAGAGAATAAACATCAAAATCTTCACAGATGTCGATTGGGCAAGCTCAAAAATAGACAGAAGGTCAACTTCCAGATATTGCACCTTTGTTTGGGGGAATTTAGTCACCTGGCGAAGCAAGAAACAATCTATAGTATCCAAGAGCAGTGTTGAAGCAGAACTAAGAGCTCTAGCTCAAGGAATATGTGAAGGAATGTGACTCAAAAGCATTCTATTTGAACTTAAAATCAAATCAGAAGAACTAATGGAGGTACACTGTGATAATCAAGCTGCTATTAGTATCGCCAAAGACCCAGTCCATCATGATTGCATAAAGCATGTGGACATTGATATACACTTTATTAAAGAAAAAAATGAAAACAAAAGCATCTCACTCAACTACATACCTACCAAGAGGTAAATTGCTGACATACTAACAAAAGCCCTATTCAAGAATATGTTTGAAGACTTAAAAAACAAGTTGGACCTAATCAACATATATTGCCCAACTTGAGGGGGAGTGTTGAGTATGGAAAATCTTCTCCTACCTTGTACATATGATTTTATTCCCTGTAATTAGGTTTTATTTTTATTCTTACCATATATACATTTTTTTTACTGTTATAGGTTTTTCCATACTTAGCTATCATAGTTGTATATATAAGGGGTGCTCCCTCTTATAAAATTATCACAAGAAATAAAAAGAAAGAGTTATGTATTGCAACAGTACTTGAAGATGCCCTCTCCATCTCTATCTATCTATCTATCTATCTCTCTATCTCTATCTTTCAGCCAGCAGAATTTAGCAACTCTGATAAGAAATGGTAGCAAAACACGAATGACGTTGGACAAATGGCTTAAGACTATTGAAAATGACAAGATATTAAAGGGTTCTAAGTTTGATGACAATTAAGTAATTATGTCTAATGCCATTTAAGTAATTAAAGTTGATGGCAATTTTGAAATTGAATCAATCTTCATCATTTTAGGGGCACCCATTGTGAGAGATAAACGAAGAAGAAAAAGTTGGCAACCGCGACATGCACATTTTTAGAAAGATTGTGAAAGTTATGCAGCCTTGAGAAAGAAAAGTTGTGGGTCTAGATTTTTTCTATCAATGGTCGACGACACCGGTGTCCTCAATTTAGGATAGTCGTTCATCGTCTAGTTTGTGGTGTGGGTTGTCTCAGTAATTAATGGGTTATATCAATCACGCGGGTCTCTAGTCTTACTAAGTAGTTTTCGGTGTATGGGTCTCAGTCTACAAAGGTTAAGTTCAATGTTTGGGCTTCGGTTTCAGGGGCTATTTCCAGCAGTTTGGGTCTCGATATCAAAGGCATTTGGTCAACGCATTAACTCCCTGTACAATGGGTATTTAACTAGGAAAGACATCCATGATAATTAAAAATGTGTCATATCTGCAAAATGGAAAAACATGTGACACATCTGTCATATCCTATTCTTAAATTGCTTCTCATTACAATTTTCAAAAAAATACCTTTGAGCTTTGAAATTGTTCATAGAAATATATTTTCTATTAAAATGAGCAATGGAAACAAACACAACAACTATATAGAAAATTAAAATTATTGTTGCTTTTTTTTCTTTTTTAACAATATATGTGATGGCATAATCGAACCTCTAACTTTGAGACTAATAATATAAGTATTGTGTCAGCTGAGCTATGCCCATTTTGATGAATAAATATTATTATTACTAATTATTTCATCACAAAAGATATCGTTAAAATTATTTACATAATCAACTCTTAGACATCAATTGTTACACCAATTTACATTAATAATATTATAAATACTATTGCAAATATCTTCCAAATTTTACACATTAACTATTACATCAATTTTCAAATAGTTTTAATCTAAGAGGAAAAAACACACAAAATCTTTTTTCTAGAACATTTCAACATTTGAAGATAAAAATAAAATTTTAATAATTAAAAAAATAAAAGCATAATTGAAACATACTCTACACTTTTAAAATATCATGATGAAATAAATTATTATTATTATCATCATTATTAGTTTTAAGAAATAAAGAGAATAATGGAGGAGATTTAAATGAGAATATGTACGAAGTTAGGGTTTGAAGCGACGCGATGTGCCAATCGGAAAGTGCCACCAAAATTGTCAAACCCTACGACCAAAGAAACCTCTTCAGCCATCCATTTCCCGCTTCCATTTTTTGTGGTTCCCAAATTTCCATCGCATTTTCATTATATAAACTTCAACTACATTTTAAAAGTCGAGTGATTCAAATGTCTGATCTCCCGTTCAAATGTATATATTTAAACAAGTTGAATTACGTTTAGATTGATAATTATACAAAATATTTCTATTTAGCTAAAATAACTAAAAAAATTGTAAAAACCACACCCGAAAGTATGGTGGTAGTTGTAATTATATCCTCAAACTTTCCGTTTTAAAAATTAGATCCTTAAACTTCTACGTTAAAATTAGACCTTTAAACTTATGATAGTAATAGAAATTGATGTCCAAATTAAAAAAATTGAACCAGTGAACTTATACAATTATTATAATTTTTATAATTATAAAAGTTTGAGGATATAATTTTAAGTGCTCAATTTTTACAATTAAGAATTTAAGAGTATGATTTAGGGGTGATTTTTTTAGAGTTGCATCCCGCAAAACTAAATTGCAAGTTTTTTTAGTACAACGATATCTTTTATTTTTTATTTTGACCATAATATCAAGTTGTCTTAATTTTAAACCTAAACTTTAAACTTCATGAAATTGTAAGACCAAATTAGATGGATATCTTAAACTTAAACCTTTAAAAAAAAAAATATTACAGTTTTAACTTTTTAATATATTTCACTCTAAATATGGTTTAAAAAATTCTCTTATACATTCAATAAATTGTAAAACATATGTATGATATAAGATCGGAAAAATTTTAGAGAAAAATAACCTCAGAGCTCAATTTTACTTATTGCATAACTTTATTTTACTGAAATTAATAAGTTTAGGAAGATTTTAGAAAAAAAAAATATATTGTGCAAATTAGCAAAAAAAAATGAACTATTGATAAATGTTGCAATACTCATTTAAATATTGAGTTGAATGGGATGAATTCTAAAATTTATGATCTAAATTATTACAATCCCACAAATTTAAAATTAATATAGATTTTTTTTTCAGTATTTTATAGTAGAATTTTATAACATGGTTACTATCATAAATTTTAATATTTTTTTAGTATAATTGGGTAGGAGGAATTAAACTATGAATCTCGTTATTACTAACACATTTCGATGTCGATTAAATTAGGCTTGGTTTGGCTTGTAAATCTTAATATTTATTTTATAAAAAATACGGTTGAAATTATTTTTTAGTCAATTAGGCTGTGGCAAGAATTAATTGCATGTCATGTGACTAGCATAAATTATAACAGACAAATCATTAAAAAATTTCGTACTAAAAATAAATCATTAAAAATTTTCCAACTAAATTGCGAAGGTTTCCAATTAGCATAAATAATGAAAATAAAACTTTTGTTAAAATAATAATAATAATAAAACTACAAGGCAGATGGGATGACAAGACATGTAATTTAGTATATGCTTGTTATTATTTAAATATTATTTTAGTTTATATATATTTTATATTTATGTACATTTAAATTTCAAATATCTAATTTTAGTCAATACAATTAATTTATTATTGATTCTTTTTTTTTTTAATAAGTCTTTATTAGTATTCTTTTAATAAATTGTTATATTTTCTTGCATGAAAATCATTGTTGTTGTTTAATTAATTTTGATAATAATTAATTTTGAATGATTAAATTTAATACTTGCTACAACAAATAAGAAAATTAGACTATTGAAATTACATAAACAAAAATATAATAAAATTCAAAATACATAGATTGAAGCAGTATTTTATTATTTTTTTTTCTTTACGATAATTTAGTACATGATTGTTAAAAGGTTAATGAATTTGTAATTTATCTTACGGTACTCTAATTTTATTTATACTTTTGTTATTTCTGCGTCTTTCTATATTAAAAAAAAAAATTCTTAATTTGAAAAAGGTTAGAATTTAGTTTATATGGTTTGATAGAATACTTAGATGTTCTCTATTATATGAACTATTTATGAACTTTTATCAAACCACAAAGATTAAATTCTAATTTTTTACAAACTATATAGGCTTGCAAATTAACATAAAAAAAATGTTGGGTTGAATGTCTTAAAATTCATGGTCGGTAAACATTAAACATATTTTATTTGACAATAAAGTTGTTATTGAAGTTATTCAGTAAAAATGTTATTGAATATGTAAATTGCACCATTTTAACCCTAAATCTAATAAACTAAAAACCCCTGGCTATAGTATGAACATCTGAACTTTATGTAGAGACATAAAAGTAGATCAAGTTTGAGTAATAGCCAAAACGGTCTATAGTATAGGGATAAGGTTGGATACCTTAATCTGGAGGAGACAATATGGATGCGGCCCACTTTGTATTTGATACAAACGATATGATCCTGAATCATTCATGTGGAGACATGCGAGTAGGGGTGTCCTATACAATGAGTTTGCATAAGACCAGACTATGAAATAGTCATTTTTATTTTATAACGTTGCTTACTGTTAAGACTGACTATTTCGATTCGATGGACTAGATAACTCGATTTTAATCATGAGCTAACTATGAACTCCTGTTTACTCGGGATTATCCTTTAATCTGCATAAGTGAGAGTGGCTCAACATTGCCGACTCAATAAGTTTTACATTTTAAGGGTGAGACTGAGTAGATAGTTGGGGACATAGTCCCACAAGATGAAATTCGCTCCTGCTCGATTTTAGGGATAGTAGATAGGTTGTCCTCTTAAATGCTGACTCTGGGTCTTGAACAAAAAGCCCCACCCTCTCATTAGCCTGAGAGGGACTCGGTTTGGTGGTTGGACCTACCAAACCAGTTGTTCTTAGAGGATCGGTGAGACTTAAGGAGCAAGATGTAATTATAGGGTTAAAACGGTAATTTTGACCTAGATGTAATTATGAACAACTTGTGAAGGATCAACTTACTAATTATGATTAAATCAAGTGGATATAAATATATCTACAGTGAGAAAAGTGCAGTTGCTGGGCTTTAGTGGATTGTCCTAATAGTTAATGAATGTTGGTTATGTTGGTTAATTAGGTTAAAGAGTTTAGCTGGTCAATCTTGGATTGTTGGAGCTCATGATCTATAGGTCCATGAGGTCTCCTGCTAGCTCATATCGGACTAAATCTTAAGACAATGTGATGAGAGAATTTGAAACGTTTAAATTCGGTTCAGGGGATTATTATTAATTACATGCAATAAATTGATGTTTAATTATTGAATTAAACAAATTAGAGAATTGGAGAATATTTAAATGTGATTCAAATATTACACATGAATAGTAATTCATGGTTGAGGTTCGTGTTTTAATTAATTTAATATTTCATATTAAATTAATTTAATTAATTTAATTGTTTAATTAATTATAGAAATTAATTTTGTTTCAAATTGTTTCAAAAGAAATTAGTTTTATTTTAAAATTAATTATTTGAATTGATTTTATTTAAAATTAAAATTTGAATCTATGAAATTCAAATTTAAAATTAAATTAAAATCTATTTTAATTTAAATTTATGAAATTTAAATTCAAAATGAGATTTAGGTTAGAGGAAAGTTCCCACTTTTTTTAGTACCTAAACACCTCACATTCCAACTTCAAATTAGTGCTTAATTGTTGTCACTTGGAGAATAATTTCCTTTCGCATAAAATCTTCTTTAAATAGAAGATTTTTATTTGAGAAAAAGTTCATGCAACTTGGTTATTTGAAGTAGAAATTGTTCTTCAACATTCATACACCAAAACTCTCAACTCTCTCAAAATTTCTTTCAATCTCACCACAAATTGGATCCCACAATCTATTTTAAGGTCGGAGAATAGCGAGGAAAACTCTAGCGGTGGTCCACGACATGTTCATGATTAAAATTAACCAAGGAATTGCATCAATTTTGAGTTTCTACAAAAGTTGTAATGTCAAACCCTATTTTCCTATTATGAACATACATGCTTAATTCTCAAAATTAATGTAATTAGAATGCTTATATCCCTAATTGCTTCTGCAGGCGAGTTGATAACTTTTTCAAAAAACAAAAAAAAAAAAAAAAAAAAAAAAACTTATTCACCTTGCAAGTACATATATATGTGCACATGAGTTTTTGGACCAGCTTACGTATACCTCGACTAATTTCATAGGACATCCGTTTGACTTTACAACATTTTGGTGTTAAGAAAATTCGTAGAAAATTAATTTCTAAGTGGCGACTATAGATCGAACCTTAAACCTCTTACCCAGTTATTACAATATGATTACTCAACTTGATTATGAAGGATTGTTCAACATCATAATGAAAATCCTGTTTAGGATATTTGAGTCAAATAAGACTCTTTCTTGTGGGATCGTCATTTACTTGGCACAAAAAAGTCGTTCTCCTGGTATCCATTTTTGGAACAAGCAACCATATACATCAATTATACTTCAAATAATATGATTATGAATGATCAACAAATTAGGTTGCTTTTTCATGAAGTCTTCGTGTAAATTATTGCTGTAGATAGTCCAACTGACATATAAATGTAATAATAATTAAGAAGTCTATAGTTTGAATCCCTCCACTCATATTGTACTGTTACCTATATTAGCACATGATTTTTCTGTTTATAATTTAATTTTAATAGATATCATATATATATATATATACACACACAAGGGTAGAGGTGTCTAAACAAAGTTTGATGAGGGATCGAACCTTCGACCTTTAAGAAGGAAGGTCGTGCCCATTACTGTTGAGCTAAGCTCATTTCGACTAATTTATTGTCTTGCTTTATAGTATAAGGATTGAGAATAAAAATATTAAGACCAAAACATTAAAAGAACTAAAATATGTTGATCAAGTAAATATTAATAACATTAAACCATTATTCACAACAAACAACTTCATTTACTTTATTAAATAAAGGCAAATGTGGAAGAAGAAAGATAGTTATATCCACAAAAACTAACCCAAAAATAAATTTTAAGACGCAAATTATAGATAAAACACTAATTACCATGTTAAAGGTTGATAGTTTGATCTCCCACTTAGCGATGATTAAAATAGAAAGAAAATGTATATTAATATCAATTATACAAATACATATTATACCCTTTTGTACTAAAAGAAATCAGAAAAAAAAAATTACCATGTGAAAATACAAAACATGATAATGAAAAGTCTTGGTTAGAAATATCAACCCATTTATCAACATCACCCAATACTCCTTTGCTCATCATCTGCAAATTTTTTTTCCTTTCTATTTATATATATAAATATTTTAAAAATATATATATGTAACTTATAAAAGATGACAATCCCCTGTGATATTTTGACTCGAGCTGACATAAAACAGCAATTTATCTATATGCAAAAGCTCCCCCTTTATACAGATTTTGAGCTTCCCAAGTCCCATAAACAGCTTTACATAAGCTGATAGTAACAGAAACAGTAAAGCATAACATATATATCTATATATACACATACACACATATACAGTCAAAACACACAGATTAATTAAGCCTCTTTGTATTGATCTTATGGGTTTTATTTTTTATTTTTGTTTTTAAATTTTTGGGGTTGAGTTTTGTGTTGAGATCTTGTACTTAGCTTTAAGTTGAAGGAAGAGGGCAGTTCCAATTGAGCAACTCTTCAATCATTTGCATTGCAATTCTGTCTTCTTCATCAATTCCATTCCGGTGGCCATCGCCATCAGCTTCCTGGCTCGTCGATTCAGGCGACGGGGACGGGGATGGTACGTCTTTCTTCCCTAGCTCAATCCTCATGACCCAATTGGAGGTGGCTCGAGTGCCTGCACGCTTCTGCCATACGCCAATGTGAGCGTTGTCACTGTCAAGCCGCAGGCATGTCAAGGAGGGAGATGGGTTCTTGCAGCACTTTCTGAGCTTTGTGCTGAGTAGCTCTGAAAGTGCTTTTGGGGACATTGGAGAAGAACCATGGCCATGGCTGGCTTCTTCAGATTGGTCTTTTGATGCAGGGAAATTGGTCTTGGCGTTTTGGCCATTCATCAAAATGGCTGCTTGATCATACGCTCGTGCTGCATCCTCTGCTGTGTCGAATGTCCCCAGCCACACCCTTCTCTTCCTACAAAGAAATAGTCACATAAAAAATGCTAAGAATGTGGGCTCAAGGTGTAATGTAAAGCAGAAATGAGCGCGGCCAATGGCTGGATAGCTTCATTGAAGAAAATCAACAAACAGGTTGAAAGCATAAGAAAGAAGATAGGTTTTTCACTTTTTCCATAACTTCTTTTGAACCAACAAACACAAGCAATGGATACATTTACAGCAGAGAAACACAAAAAGTATGTAACAAATAATGTAGTTCATAAATATGCATGCCATAGCTCCCAGCTTCTTTCAGGCAAATCAACAAACAGATAATCGGCACCAGAAATTCATGGGGTTTCGTAGCATTTCTTAAACCAACAAACACAAGCCAAATAAATCACATACATACAACAATTTGGTGTACAAATCTGAAAAAATATACGCCTCCATAGGCACTTAGTTTCTTTCAGGCAAATCAACAAACAGGTTATGGGCAGCAGACAGAAAATGGGGGAAACAGAGCATTTTCCAACCAATGGCACATATATTTATAGCAGAAGAACAGACGACGTAATGAAAGAGGGAATTTTACAGCAATGGATGGCGAATTTCTGACACCCAAGAGCCCCACTGCCGCTGCCTGACTCCTCTGAACTTCCTTGAATAAACCATAACTCTAGAGAGAGATTCAGAGCCTTCAACAAGAGAGGGAGAGAGAAATGAAAAAGAAAACAAACAAAAAAACAGGTGGGAGAGTTGGAAAAACGTACAGAGAGTAATAACTTCAACCATTTATATAGAATTGTCGGTGGGAAATTGGAAAGTCTTTCAACAGAGAAGAAGAATATGAGGAGGAAGAAGAAGAGGAAGAAGAAGGAAGAAGAGTACTTTTTTTAAATGGGGTTGGCCATTAAAACTTTCACCTGCTCAACCATGAAAGATCCACACAAAGACGCAGCTTCTTAACAACCAAAATTAAATGAGAGGCTTCCACATTGCAATTTCTCTCTCCCATTCTGCAACTTTTCTTTTTCTTATTCCTTCTCTAATGGCGGATCGAAATGGAATGGAACTTCAAATTTGTCTGCTACCCAAAAAGAAAGTTTCATTAAATTTTAACATCAGAGAGAGCTTTGTGTGAATGGGGAAAAAGGAAAGAAGAAATTTGGAGGTTTAAGATCATAAAGCGCCATTTATGATTGCAGTGAGGAAGATGGAGTGTTTGAATTGAATAACAGCCTGTTTCGCTAATTACTCATTATCAAACAAATATTAATTATGCATTTTCCTCTTTTTCTAATTATTATTCTTTTTAGTTAAAATTCCATTTTTTTCACTTCAAATCCCTCGCTGTCCGACTTACTTACATCTCGACTATTCTCAATATTATAATATTTGGATGTCAAGAAAATCTATGGAATATCAAATTCTAGATAGATAAAATTCCATCGTTTGACTTTTTTTTATGTTTCTACCACCACTAGATCAGTCCACGATGACTAGTGAAAATAATTTTTCTTAATTTGATACTTTTAAATATCTAATTTTAATTTTAGTAGGTTTAATAAATTTGAAATTGGTTTATTGGAGATTTTTTTTAAAAAAAAATGTAATCATGACTCTATAAGGAGATTTTCTTTATAAATTATTAAAATATATTGACATATTATTTTTCTTGTAATAAAAATAAAAATGATTATTGTTTTATAATTTTTTTTTATCACTTAGAGGTTATACATTGTTGAATTTTTTTAAAAAATAATGTTATTTTAATATTTATTGACAAAAATAAGGTTGGTTTGAAACTATTGATAAAAATAGGGTTAGGCTAATTTTTTTTTCACATTTTCTCCCAACTTCTATCTTCTTATATTTTTTAGGGTTTTTGCATCTTTGGGGAATTTTTTACCATGAAATTCAAATTTTCAAAGACCTATAGTAAAATTAAAATTGAATCAAATTTCTAGCCACGAATTAAGGTTAAATCTATTTTTTTTCACATTTTCCTAAATTTTTGTCTTCTTCTTTTATTTTTTAGTGTTTTTTTTTTTTTGTAAATCTATTTTCTTTTCACATTTTCCCCAACTTCCGTTTTCTTCTTTTATTTTTTATTTTTTGTATTTTCGGATAATCTTTTACTGTGAAATTTAAATTTTTAAAGGCCTATGGTAAAATAAAAATTGAATCAAATTTCTAGCCACAAATTAAGGCTAAATCTATTTTATTATTTGGGTTTAAAGTTCAATTCATCTTTTTTTGTAGTTTGACTTTAAAGCCAAATAATAATATCAAATTGGACCAATTTAATATTCAACCGCCTGTCGTCATCGAAATTTTTCTTCAATTCAATTCGGGACATACGTCAACTTCTAATCGGACCCAAATTTAATGATTTAGGAATTCGTCATTAATTTAGTAAACGATGTGGCAACTTGTGATTGATCCAAAATCCCTCATTCAACAAATACCCTTTTCGAGATCTATGCACGTCTATACGGTGGGTACATCTCAAAAAAGATAATTTAAAATCAAAGTGGGATTTTAACTCCTTTATTTTGATGCATCATTTTGATCAAAATATGTGATTTTAGCTCAAACTTTGGATTTGAAATTTGTCTGCTCGACGCACTTAGGCCAAGTAAACAAAAGATGAACTTTAATTCTTGACTTTCTTGTTTGAGAATAAGCTTTTATTTGGGCTAAAGTAGAATTTATGCTCCGCTGTAATTGCAAATTGAATTCTTGAGTAGTATCTCATATTCTAATAATTCGTTTTCTTAGATTTGGAGTCTACTCAATTCTTCGTTTGAATTTAAAGTAGAATTTTGACATTTCTTTCTTTACTTCGACTTTAATATGGTGGATGGAGTGTGTCTATATTTTGATTTGAGACAACACTTGATTATGCCACGGTCTGTGTCAATATGTCTATATTTTGACATATTGGGGTGAAATTTTGTTGGTACTCACATCATAGGCTTGGATTTGGAATGGTAACTTTTTGTTTCCAATTTTCATTTGTTGTTGCTAGAATTTGACTTGAGAAGAATTTATTCAATCTAAAATTTTAGTTTGGGTTTGAATTAAACTCTCCCACCATATAAGGATTGAAATATACCTAAAATTTAATAAAATGAAGACTCCTCCTCAAAATTGGCCCTTATTTAATTTGAATTTTACCCAAATTTTGGTGATTTGGAGTAGAATTGAATTTCTACCCAAAATATTTTACTTGAATTTGGAATAAAATTTTGGGTGTAGTTGAATCTCAATCTAAAGTTTGAATAATTTGGATATCGCCCAAAATTTAGACTTAAGATTTTGATAAATTCAAAGTTTATTAAGACTTATAGGATTTGACGAAGTTGAATGTGGTGGAATTTTGGTATAATTTTCAGAGGACCAAAATTTTGCTAAAAGCTTGTGGTTGACTACATGGAGAATTAACAGAAGACACAAAATTCATTAGAACTTGGTGTTGAAGAATCCATTTGTTTCTGACACTTGCATTGGGCGATTGAGCGGGAAGGAGGGCTGCAAAATTGGGATGTGGTTTTGCACTGTGGCGAGCGGTTGGTGGTCACCGGCCATAAATGGACCTGCATTTTTTTTTTTTCTGATGAGGAGATGGAAGCATCAAGCAGCCAGAAGTTGAATTTTGCAGAGGAGGAAGAATGAAACACTGTTGGTTTTTTTTTTTTTTTAATCTTAACCAATTTCAACTAAAATCAGGATTCCAAAACCCAACAACCAGCATCTTGAATTCAGTTCAGATAACCCATGATCTTATCAAATTTCAACTGATTAGTAGAATATCCCGTCCGAACTTAACTATATATATACTGTCAGGACACATGATTTTCTTCATCTTGAAGTGTGATTTTTTTTTTTGTTCTTACGTCCTTTGCAGTTTGCACGCCGTTGCAAATCAGACTTGGATTGCTGTGGGGAGACGGCTGCTTGGATTGTGTCCTTTGCTGTAGGGAGACAGCCACTTGTTCAGAACTTCCATAGGAGTCCACTCTCACGAGTCGCCATCAAATCGGTCCATCGACTGTTTGGGCGCCCCCTTTTTTTTCTACTTTGCCTCCCGCACATGACATCCTCGGTGGTTGCCTTCCGTCTAATGGGATGAATGCGGGAGGGGGAGCGGTTGGAAGCGAGAAAAAAATATATAGATAGAGAGAAGGAAAAAAAGAAAAGAAAAGAAAAGAAAAAACAATAGTCGCCCTCCATTTTATCTAGGAGAGTTGAGAACGAGAGTGGGCTCCCCTTTTTTGTTTTTATATTTTTTTTTATTCCCCTATTTTCTTTCTTTACACTTTTTTTTCTAATTTCTTTTCTTTTCTTTTTCTTTTTTCTTTTTGCTTTTTTCACAATTTCCCTTTCTTTTCTTTCTTTCTTCTTTTATTTTTTTCCTCTTTTTTTTCTTTTTTTGTTTTAACTATCTTATTTTCCCTTTTTTTCTTGCTTTCTTTTCCTAAATTTTTTTTCTTCACGATCTCCTTTTCTTTCTTTCTTTTTTTTTACTATTTATTTATTTATTTATTTACTTATTATTATTATCTGTGATTTTTTACTAACTCGTCCCCTGCTTTTTGTAGGAGTTGAAGCGTAACTTGAGAGAGCACAACCATTTTTTTTTAATCTCGCCGGCCCATCAGTAATCAACGTGGTTTTTTTTTCACGTCCGTGTGACCGACTCCTTGGTGTACATATTCTTCCTTGTGTTCGTGTACCCTGATTGTCATAGGAGGGGCCCCGCAAAGGCTTACTACTCTCTCATTCGATCACCCTAGGGAGGATCCTCGAAAGGTCTGCCTCATAGCGCCGTTTGTGCATCCTGATCGTCATGGGAGGGGCCCCGTAAAGGCATACAACTCTCCCATTCGATCACCCTAGGGAGGATCTTCGAAACATCTGTCTTATAATGTCGTCCATGCATCCTAATCGTCATGGGAGAAACCCCGCAAAGGCTTACAACTCTCCCATTCAATCACCCTAGGGAGGATCTTCGAAAGGTCTGCCTTGTAGTGCCGTTCGTGCATCCCGATCGTCATGAGAAGGGCCCCGCAAAGGCTTACAACTCTCCCATTCGGTCACCCTAGGGAGGATCCTGGAAAGGTCTGTCTTATGCGCCACTCGTGTATCCTGGTCGTCATGGGAGGGGCCCCACGAAGGTTTACAACTCTCTCATTCGATCTCAGAAGGGTCTACTATGATTCCCTCAGTCCCCTTCTTTTAGTAAATTGTCACGGAGGATTGGGTTTTTTTTCTCTCCTTTTTTTTTATTGGTTGAAGTTTATCCCCCTGTGATATTTTTTACAGAACAATGGTTCACTTCACCGAGCATGTTTTATCTGATGAGAGGCATCTCGTGATTCTTAAAGACCGGAGTTAGCCCATGAAGGAAGGACTTAGCCTTCCTGTAGCAAAATCATTAGCCAGTCCTTTCGTTGATCGCTCGCCAAGTCTAAACGACAACATGATCCCCTCCAAATTGTCGACGGAAGCGCCCTTGCCCGAGGAGAGCGTGCATGGATCCTGCGATCTTCTATTCATGAGGAGACCCCTAATCCCAATCAAGTGTTAACTCTTGGACGTCACATAATTGAGGGTCAGGTCCGCTGGACCATCATGACAAAAGTCCCTAGAGAATTCGGCTTCGTTGAGTGTTACTGGGAGTGGCTTGAGGTTGTAGTAGGTCGAAACGAGCAATTCCTTTGTGACATCAGTTTGCTTGGCGCAGTGACAACCTCCTTGTACACTGATGACGGGAAAATTAGATGTCAATTTACTCGACAACTAAAATCCCTTGGACGCAATATGCAATGCATGTTCTTAAGGTATGGGTTGATAGTCATGCGTTGGAATGACTATGCGTTAATAAATGTGTGCGATGACCATGCGTCTTGTCACAAGTTTTCTTGCGCTCACGGCAAGTATAACGCGAATGCAAGTTTCTCAGGTGATCTGAGGCCGAACTCAGGAACTTGTAACAAAATGAATGTGGTAATGTGCATGCGGTGGTTGAATAAAAGAATGGATGGGAAGGTTTCTAAGCTAACACTACTCCTACTACTAGCTAACAGACAACGCAATGAGAATATGTATGAGAGGTAGAGACACGACAACTCTTGACATGAAAAAAATGAATGGAAAAATGGATAAAATGCAAAGATGATTTCATTGCAATACTAAAGAGTGACTGCAAGGGCAACCTCAGTCAACGCAAGCCATGCGATCATGCTACACACACTTGAGCCTAACTCTAGGACGTATGCGGTAGGTATGCATAAGTGTTGAGATGACCACATACAACCACCATATCCTACTTCCTGGATGCATGCAATATCTTATTCGTAGGGTGCATATTGTGAAACCCGAATTTCCATTATTCCTACTTAAGCAGGTGGCTAAGGAAATTAACTAAGTGAGAGTTAAATCCTATGTTGAAGTGAAGAAAATTTCTAAGTGTTGAATAGATTTTCCTTGAGTAGCTTTGAGTTAAGTATTAATTGATGAAAATTGAATAAGTGTTGGACTAGGCATTGCCATGCGTTGGCCATAAAATGTTAGAGAGATTACTTGGGCCAAGGAAGAAGTTGAAGAGGGGGTGACGCATGCCTTGGAGGTTAGACCAACGCATTAGGCTAAATGGATGCGTTTGAGGGTGGTATGCGGTTGAAGGAAGGTAGCCGAGGGTGATGCATAGGGGTGGCACACGGGCATGCGAGGATGCATGGAGTAAGCTAGAACGCAGGGCAAGGTAGGCGCTGGAGGGTGGCATGCGTCGATGCACAACGCCTATGCCAAGCGCCCATGCCAAGAACCTATGCGTCGATGCAGCCGAGGGAGCCATGGTAAGTCGATGCGGCCAAGCGCCTATGCGTTGATGTGGCCGAGCGAGGCCATAAGTTGGTGTCGTGCAACCTTGCTATGCGTTGGAGGTTGACAATGGCTTGCACGATGGATACGTTGGACATAGGCCATGCGATGAGCTAGGTTGGACAGCATGGTGGTTGGCTCTTAGCGATGGTTAAGGCATTGAGTGATGACTGAGTAAGATGGATGCGTTGGATGTGTTGGATGCGTTGAATGCATTGGATGATGGATGCGTTGGATGATGGATGCGTTGGATGCATTGGATGTGTTGGATGCGTTGAATGATGGATGTGTTGGATGTGATGGACGCGATGGACGCAACAGGGTAATACTATGCGTTGATGTACTATGCATTGATGCACTATGCGTTGATGATATACTATGCGTTGAAAGAAGTGTTGATCGTTATCCTAGTTGAATGCATATGAAGTTGGATTAACGCATATGAAGGATGGACGCATTCAAGGACGTCATCCGAACATGTGACTTGTTAGAAGGAATTCTTAAGCCTTAAGTAAAAGAGGTGGACGCATAAGAAGACATGAAAAGTTGAGGGCTATGCATTGGTGAAAGGAGAAGAAGACACCTTGGCTTATGCTGATGTAAGAATGCGTTGATGGTGTAAAGAAAAGACACTTGGACATGCAGCCAAGTAAGAGGTGTCGGTCGTGGAGCAATCTTGGACGCCTATAAATAAGAACAAAGACTTCAGATGAGAACTCAAATTCTCTTCAAAGGACATAAAGAAGAGTGTGTGGGGACTAATTTGGAGAAGATTATGCGTTGATGGAAGAACGCATGCGTTGGTAGCAAGACCATGCGTTGGTCAAGAAGTTCCAAGAGGGGAGATGCTGTCGGGCAGAAAAGATAGGAAGTAGCATCAACTTGGAACGAGAATTTCTCCCAGAATACTCGTGCTTTTGGAGTGATTCCAAAGCCATCTGAAATCTAGGAGAGTCTAGTTTTCAAGGTATGGCTGCCGAAGAATAAGCTCCAAGGGATCAAGCTAGAAATTGAGAAAAATACAAAAGGGTCAGGCTGTCGGGTAAGCTTGGGCCAATCTTGAATATTTTGAGATTTCGGTCAAACCATGAGAAGTTCTGAGCTAATATTTTATGGTAAGCTTCCTGAGAAATTTTAGAACATGTTTTCAGAAGGAAGTATCTTAAAATAAGTTCTAGAACTATGAGTAATATAAGCTGATAATTGAATCTGGAATTTAGGGTTCAAAAGGGAACCAAGGAAACTTAAGGAACTTCGGAAAGGAAAGTTCCTAACCAACCAAGGTGAGTGGTTATTGTGTGTTGTATTGTTAATCTAATTTCTATATATAGGTAAATATATATAGGGGAGAATGTTAAATTGGTATGATCAGGGATATATGTTTATCTGATTACTAGGCTTGTTAAGATATTGCTTGTATGTTTGTTTTGGAAACTGAAATTGTACCCGAGGTATATAGTTAGCATGCTTGAAAAGGTACTTGGTGGGAAAATATAGTCGGCTTCGGTCGGCGGAAATGATAGTCGATGAAGACCAGCGGAAAATATAGTCAAGTTACCTAAGCATAGCTAGTGAAAAAATAGTCGATGTGCACATTGGCGAGATAATAGGGTACAGGGAAAGTTTCCACAAGAATTGTTGTTGTCTTAGTATATGTGTGAAAGTACTGGGGAAAATGTAGGATCATGCCAGGGATAACCAATGGTAAAGTTGGGGATGTTTTTATTATGTGATAACTAGCGGTCAAGCTGGGGTTGATTGTTTTAACCAGCGGTCGAGCTAGGGATTGTCCAGCGGTTTGGTTGGAAAACAATATTGAACTTGTGGTAATGTTCTTGTTGACTATGCATTGCTTTCCAAAAGTATATTTCTGTTGACAAAGTTATTTGTTTATCTAAAGGTACCACTCACTGGGCTTTATAGCTCACGTTTTCCATGTCCCCCCCCCTAGGTAGCAAAAGGTGAGGAGCTCCAGGGTGTTGTAAGATCAAGGTCTGCCACGTGCCACAGTTACACTTCTGGAGGGTTTTACAGTTGTTGTTGTAAACTTGTAATTAAGTCTTGAAGTGGTATAAATGTTACATTGTTGTAATAAAATGGGCATATTTAATCAGTTGATTGTTAAAGTTGTACATTGGTACCAGAGTTATTTCTGCAAGAGTTTTTAGGCAGTAAGTGTCAACAAAAGGGTTGATAACTGTTGCAGTCACATCCTTTCTCAAGCTCAGATGGTAGTCTGGGGCGGGGTGTGACACATACGTTGTGTGAAAGCAAACGGAGCTTATCTCTAAGTTCTCCATTCTTTCCTATGCATTCAAATCCACTCTCCCGAGTCTTAGATTTGGATTTTAGACTACTCGTCCGGGTATGCCTAAATGATGAATGATGCGCTCATAGGACAAGGTAACCGCATGACTTTGCAGACATAAGATTATTACTATCTCTAGTGAACAATGCATACATTGCTTAATGCGACCAACCACTTACTCTCCCGGACAGTTGGTTGTTGCTGACTTTACTCATAGACAAGCATTGCATTGGTCTATAGACAGGCATTGTTACAGCTTCACACTAAGCAAATAAGGTTACTCACACACTCACGCAAAGCACGTCTTTCGGTGGTTTGCTACATACTTCATATCCCTAATCCACATGACTAAGTATGCGATACTCAAGCAATCTCACTAAGGAATGCAATGAAGGTTAAATGTGCTAAGTAAAGAAGATGGAGATGGAATCGAAGGAAACATAGAAATGTATTGAAAACAAAATGTATTAATTCCTTAATCACAAAATATCATACAATACAATACAGGAAAAGAAAAGAAAATGAAATGACCAGCTGGAAGCAAAGACTTTCTTCCAGTGATGTGCGTCAAGGCTGTCGGTGGTGCCATGGATGGGCGGTGAAGCTGACTCTCTCGAGATCTAGCTCTGGTCGAAGGCTTCGGTCGTCACTCGGAATGGATGAAGGAGGCGAAGAACTCTCAAGCGTCTTCTCACGTATTTATCTTGATCACAAGGATCCGCCCTAGGCGAACCTCAGGCGAAAACTTTGGATCACTTGAATTTCTGCTCATCGGCTTCTTTATATAGAGTCTGGATCACCAACAGCATTAATGGACTACTCTGATTCTGTCATTCGACGCGTTTAGTTCTTTCTGAACCTCTGTTGCCAACGGCGTGGTAGGTGAAATGTCAACATCATCTTTTGAGTTTCTCGAGGTAGATGCGTTAATGCGTTTATTCCACCTACCTTGCGTTGATCCCTTTACCATGCGTTATCGTGTAGACGCAGTCATGTAGTAACCGCATTCACTTAATACCGCAACTCTACATGATGACCGTAATCGCTTGACGAGCGCAACTCCCATACGATGGATGCATGCAACTGATTACCGCAACATCCATGCGTTGATCGAACGCGTTCGCCTTTGCGATGGAAAGTTTCTCCGCATACAGTCGTCTATGTGGTGGTCCGGTTTCCGCGTTTGCGTTCACTTCCTGTGTTAGCTACAAAAATAGAACTTTGAATGCATAATAACGCATAATATTGAGTTAGCTGAGATTCTTAATGCTGAACGCCGTAAGCTCTATTTCTCGGGAATTCCTAACATAATTGTCGCATATTTTGCTTAACAACCCTCATAATTCTAAGTAAAAGTTCTAAGATAACATGCATTTATGCATGTCATCATACACATATGATCGCAATGGTGACATAGTTCGAGCTTTTCTGTGAAGCTTGGTGCCCTTCAACCAACACTCTTCATATTGCGGTGGACAAAGCATCAATTTCTTTATGGGACCTCTGGTTGCTCGGGGCCAGTCAAAGGAAGCTTTTACGAAGAAGTGGTTCTTTCCTTCAAAGAGCTAACCGGTCACCGCGACAAAGAGAGGTACTTGCCGAAGACGTGCAAACACCTTTTTCAGGCGTATTTTTCGATAGTGTGCTCGTAGAGAGAAAATTGCACGACTCCCTCGAAGCATGACTCCTCAGTGTCTATCAGCTCCTGGATGTCTTTTTGGTTCCTGGGGGCTCACAAATATGACAAGCCCGTTACACGAAAGCAAAAGAAAACCTCTCGATATCGGTCCACGTAAAATCCTAACGGTATGCAGATTTCATTTTGAGATTGTTCGAGCAGGGAAAACATGCTATTCGCGGAGCTAGAGGTAGGAGACGAGTTGAAGGACAAAACTTATCTGGCCGCCTTTCTATCCTGCTGGTTATGTCTTTTTGTATTTCCCTAGAAGGGAGGTTACCTTCGCCCCGGGGTCTTCAGAATGGCTAGTTTGATGGCTCGCAGGACTGTTTATAGTCTCGTTGTTCCGATCTTGGCCAACATCTATCATGGCCTAGGGTTGATAGCAGAGGCTTCGAGCTCGATCGGGCGTATGGACTTTCACTTCCCCATGCATTATGTCCATAGTTGGCTGACCCATTACTTCAACACGCATTACCCCATTCCTGCAGCTGTTCAAGGTCCCAAGATGGCCTATTTTTCTTGCGAAGGTGGCTCAATTTACTTCGACGAGTACGAGGCATGGGAATTGATCCATAGTGGCGCCAGTATTCAGTGGCACGCAAGCATTCAGAATAAGAGCAGGCATGAACGCCTAACTAACGGTAGAGACCTGTCTTTTCTGACAGTTATTTCTCCAGCATGCGATCAGGCTACTTATCCTCTCAGTGTGGGAATGTCCAAACTATAGAGTCGTATAGTCCCTTTTGCTTCAGTCGTCAGTTCGGCTTCCATCAGGACATTCCGAATGATATAGGGGGAATACCTTTCGCCCCTACGCCGAAGAACGTTTTACATTATTGGAGAGTATGCACGAGACGCAAGACCTCGTCTCAGGTATTTCTGTCGGCCTGTACATTGGATCCGCACACTCATGTTACCCCACGGTTCAAAAATTGGTGGTTAACAAAGCACGGGAACTACTTAGAGGGTTCAGAATGGTCCAGTGGCTTCTAACGCTCTCAATCTACTGGTACATTGTCCCTTATTATATATATATATAAGTCCTCTCATCTTGTCTTTTTTTTCTAATTGTACAGTTTACATTTAGTCTCCCCTTTTGCAGTCACCTCTGAACCTCACTCTTCAAGGACTTGAAGCCTCACGAAGCGAAGAATCTTTGGTGGGCCCTTTTGCCGTTGACTCAGCCTTTGAGGGCGTTGGTACCTCCGAAGCGCTGCCAATGGATCCCGTGCCAAGGTCCTGTCAAGTGCGTGCTATCCTCAGTGACATCCCTCATGTCAATGAGGCGATGGTCGTTAGGAACATCGAGGCTTCAGATTTCGTAGCCAAGGAAACTAGTTGCCCCTTGGTGCTTGCGGCAGGAAGGGCTCCCCAACCCGAAGAAGTCCAAGTAATAGTGAGCTCCTGAGGCGAGTAGATAGAGCACCACCCCCGATCGTCCCTAAGGTTTTCGAGTTCTGTACTGCCACTGTGGTTTCTGATGTTTGACGCCATACAGCCTCAGCCATGTGGGAGACTATGCATAAGAAGATCATGTGTACTCCTTTTGAGAAGGTTCTTAGTCTGGAGAAAGAAACACATGAGATATTCCGAGCCATTTCTGAAATTTTTGGTGCCAACCTCCCTCCTCTCAAAAAACTTATCGATGAGTACTTCCAAAACGTGGAAAAGTATAACCAGTTTCAGTTATCTTATTCCTCTCAGTTAACTCAAACAAGTAAGGAGCAACATTTGAAGGAGGCTAAGTCTGATCTAGAGAAGATACTGTACGATGAGAGTAGTGCTTTTGCTAAACAAAAGGCGCTCTTGAACGCGACTCTCGGGCTTTATAAGAAGAAGAGACACTGCTAGCCAGGTTAGAGGCCATCAAGGCCAAACGGGCCGAAATATCGCGGCTGATTTTTGTGAGTGAAGGCCTTTTGACCCGGCATAAGCTTGAGGCCTCGAAGATGCGGGGGGCGATAAACGAGATCGAGACCACCCCAATCCTTTCTGACAAGGACGTCAAAGCTTTGGATATCCTATTCCATGTGTTGGAAGCCATGCAACATGAGTTAAGGAACTACCACTGGGTACCTTGACTTGATGTTGCTTGTCTTATTGGATTAGGCGTACCTCAATAGGCAGTGGCCTAGGAGTTTTTTTATTTTATTTTATTTTTAGCTACTGGATTCGACTATTGTAGTGCTGAAATATCTTATATGGAAGTTTTTTTTTTCATTTTCTCAGTGATGTTCTCTGGCACCTTATAGCCTCCTTTAAATTTCTACTTCTCTTATTTGTTTATTTATCTTTTTTTTTTTTTTTTACTCATGTACATGCACATATATTTTTTTATCACGTGACTGAACTTAAATTTCTTTCAGCTGCCTACATACCCTTTATAATGACAGGGATTAAGTTGTAACGTAGTTCGTACAAAGGTTTTTTTTTTTTTAATGCGCGATTGAATTTAAATTTCTTTAAGTTGCCTACGTACCCTTTATAATCACAGGGATCAAGTCGTAACGTAGTTCGTACAAAGGTTTTTTCTTTTATTTTTTATTTTTTATTTTTTTGTTAAGCATAAAATTTCTTGAGAAACTTGCCATTGATTGGGCCAATTCTTAGCCCATCTTGATCAACTATCTTGTACACTCCGTTTGTGTAGACTTCTTTGACGACGTAGGTCCCATCTCATTTAGATGTAAACTTATTCCCCGTATGTCTTGTCGTGATAATTGGTCTCTTTACGACAAGCACTAGATCACCTACTTGAAAGAACTGAGGCTTTACATGCTTATCGAAGGCCTTAGACATTCACGCCTAGTAACATTCCAGCGCTTGTTGATCATTTAATCATTTTTATTCCAGTGCTTCCAACTTTGGAGCCACAGTTTGGCACTGTCCTCTGTAGTCAGCCCTTCTTGCACTGCCATTCTTAGCGATGGAATTTCTCTTTACAAAGGAAGGACAACTTCTACCTCATAAACGAGAGAATACAAGGTGACTTCTATAGGGGTACGATGAGTGGTGCAATAAGCCTACAACGCTTCACCGATCTTCTCCTGCCAATCTCTCTTTGACTTGGAAACAATTTTTTTCAGCAGGTTGCACAATGTCTTGTTAAATGCCTCAACCAACTCATTTATGGCGGCGTTATATATGGATGACTTGTACTGCTTGAATTTGATTTTTTCACACAACCTGTCCATCAAATTGTTGGAGAATTGTCTCCCGTTATCCGTCATGATCTGATGGGGAATACCGTACCGATAAATGATATGAGTGTGGATAAAATCCACCACGTTTTCTTTCTTAGCTTCCCTTAGCACGACAGCCTCAACCCATCTTGAGAAGTAGTCAATGGCTGCGAGGATATAGGAGTGCCCTACTGACGACTTAGGTGTTATAGGGCCGACCAGATCAAGCCCCCATGCTTCGAAAGGCCATGAAGCTATGGTCGGATGTAGAGGCTCAGGCGGTTGATGAATGAAATTCGCGTGATATTAACAGGCTTCACATTTCTTTGCATAATCCATTGAGTCCTGGATCATTCCCGACCAATAGTAACTAATTCTTTTCAGTTGGAATTGTAGCTTTGGTCCAGCTTGATGCGCGCCATATACGCATGAGTGTGCTTCCTTCAAAGCCTTCGCTGACTCTTCTTTACTGAGGCATCGAAGGAAAAGTCCTTCAACGGATCGACGATATAGGACCCCTTTGTAGTAAATGAAATGTACGGCCCTTCTGCGAACCTCGATTTTATGACGGGGTTCATTCGAGAGCCTTCCATGCTCAAAAGGTATCTATGATGGCACTGCTGCCGCAGTCTTCCTACTCAGTTAGTAGACTGGTATCGCATCATTTCCTCATATGCAGTCCCAACATGGAGGTACAACCCATCTTCGCAAAGTGATTATATTAAGGGGCACATGATCCAAGGTTCGTAAAGGTATGTGGCAGGTTTGCACAAGGCATCACTTTCTTGTTCTCTCATCCTCGGACATGATTCCAATGCCACGATTTTGAACTTCTCCATCAACTGGTGAGCGTAAGTGAAGTAGGGTTTCAAGTCGTCATGCTTCACCCCCTCGTATAGGCATAAGAGTATGATTGATTATCAACTTTGAGTCACCGAAGAATTTCTATAACAAGCTACTCCAATCTCTAAGGCATGAGTTAGAAGCCAATTATCAAGGGCTTGGTAGTCAGTGACGTTGTTTAAAGCATAACCGGCAAGTGCGAAGCTATAAGGCAGCATGTGCTTTTCTGGCGAAATGAGGATGATACCTGTCCCTGCACACTTTTTCGTGCTGCAGCCTCAAGAACATGACCCAACGGCCTGAGGTTTCTGTGAAGAGAATTTTGTCATCGTGCAAGTCTTCACTTACTCCCAATCCGATGGAACTGGGTGATCTGCAAGGAAGTCGGCAACGCCTGCTTTAACTGTCCTTTGCAAGTACATAAAACATTATCGTACTGTTGAAGCATTAGATTGCCATTGCTTAAATGTCCCGAGATGATCGGCCTGGACAGGACGTACTTGATAAGGTCAGCTTTCACAATTAAGTGGACTGTGAAGGCCTGTAAGTAGTGCCTCAACTTATCTATGGCGAAGAAGAGCGCGAGGCACGTCTTCTCTATAAGGGAATAATTGATCTCGGCTTCATTCAGGGTTCTACTCAAGTAATAGAGAGCGTGTTCTTTTCCCTTTTCTCTTTCTTGTGCCAATAGTGCCCCCAGTGACCTCTCTTGCGCTACAATGTATAGTATCAAAGGCTTGCCCGCTACTGGGGCTCTTAAAATAGGAGGGTTGATCAGGTACCTCTTAATGCTATCAAAAGCATTCTGATAAGCCTCATCCCATTTGAATTTCTATCCCTTTCTCATCAGTCTTTGAAAGGGTTGACACCGCCCTGCCAGATTAGAAATAAACCTCCGGATGTAGGCCAGACGTCCCTACAAACTTCTCAACTCATGTAGATTTCTTGGTCTTGGTATCTTCTGGATGGCATCAATCTTAGATTGGTTTATCTCTATCCCTCGATGTCTCACAACGAAGCCCAAAAACTTTCCTGAAGTTACGCCGAACGCGCATTTGAGGGGGTTCATCTTTAACTGGTACTTTCGCAGGCAATCGAACACAGTCCTTAGATCTTTCAAACGGTCCTGTCGTCGCTTGGTCTTGACCACAAGGTCATCCACATAACACTCCACATGTTTGTGCAACATATCATCAAACATCTTCTGCATGGCACGTTGATAAGTAGCGTCAGTGTTCTTCAACCCAAAGGGCATTACCTTGTAACAATATATCCCTTTTGGAGTTCGAAATGCTGTCATTTTCTACTCTGCAAGGGCCATTCATATCTGGTTATACCCGAAAGATCCGTCCATGAAGGATAGGGCCTCATGTCCTGTTGTCTCATCGACCATGATCTCTGTGATGGGCAATGGAAAATCGTCTTTCGGGCATGCGCTATTTAGGTCACGAAAGTCTACGCAAACACGAAGCTGTCCATTCTTTTTTCTAACCGGGACAATGTTGGCTATCCATGTTGGATATTTAACTTCGCGAATGAACCCGGCCTCAATCAGCTTATTGACCTCAACCTCAATCTGGGGGATAAGTTTTGGTCGAAAGCGTCGTTGAGCCTGTTTAACAGGTCAACACCCCTGTTTGATCGCGAGATGGTGGACTGCTACTTTCAGATCTAGTCCCGACATCTCTTTGTATGACCAGGCGAAAACATCCCTGTATTCAGTGAGCAAACTCATGTATTCATCCTCTTCCCCTTCCGAGAGGGACACATTGATGAAAGTCGGACACGACTCTTCTACGGTGCCCAGATTCACCTCTTTTAGCTCGTCCACTATGGATTGACCACCGTCCTCTAGACCTTGCGGAGCGTCCTCCACTTCCTCTTCGGTCATACCCTCTTCGAATTCTTCGGTGATGGTGATATGGTGGCACAAAGTTTCACTTCCTCCTGCTCTAAATTTCCATTCTGAGGATTAGTGAAAACGACGTCGCGCCTCTTTACTTTGAGTGAGCCCTCACTTGTGTTTGGAGTAACGAAGGTCTTTCTTTTCATTCGTAAGGGGACGGTACTATGGATTTCTCCATCACTTCTTGCCTCTCCTGATGGTTTCTAGTCCGATGACCCTTCAGCGTTTTTAAGGTTCATTCGTCGCCAAATGGATGCTCAAGGTATCGGCCCCCTCTTTCCTGTAGTCATTTCGGGGGCGTCAGCGTAAGCTTTTTCCTTCCCCTTTGTCTTACTAGGGACATATTGGTCGAGGGGATCTTCAGCCCTCTCATGCTCCAAGCGATAAAAAATGGGAGTGTAGGGTTTTCCTTCGCTATCCTTTGGAACTACGCCTAGTCCTTCATAGGCTAACGGTCGCACCACCATCGACGATTGACAGATGATTTCCTCATTTTCTTCATTCGACGAAGTTAACCTTCAAAAGACTGAGCGTCGAGTAACCCTGGGAATAGAATGTGGGCTTCCCCTTTCTGCTTCTTTCATGCTTAATCTTTCGAAGACCAAGGCGCGTGCGGCAGGCGGTCTAATACAGTCGAATGCTGAGGCTCTTTTATCTTTGCCCTTCTTTTCTCCTATATCATCAACTTCTTCAAAAAGCTTCTTTTGGGTCGGCGAGAGTCGAGTTTGCTCGTAAATCTTCAAACTTTTGAACTCAGTGTGAGTTGTGAAGTTATAGCCCGCCTTTGTCAACAACTTGTAAGCCTTAGGATCGAATCCGTCTTCAGTTTGCCTCTCGGGCAGCTTTAACCCCATCACTTCCACCTCCGGCTTGTGGACTTCCTGCTTTGTTATCGGCGTGAGGGGTGTGAAGAAACTCTCCTTTAGAATTTCTATGTCGCCAACCTACAAACCTTTTAAGCATTCCGTAAAAGGTGACTCACCCTTTTTTCGTCTTGACAAAGGGACATAGCGTAGAATCGGAGGTTTTTTAGGCTTTTTTGCCCCTCACCACGGGTGTTTCTCCAACGCCGAGGGATATTCTATTCTCTTTTGGGCTGGAGGCTCGTACCTTGCTACCTGCCCTTTTCTCTATCTCTATTGGCGACCTCGACCGAGACCCACCTGCTTTCTTTGCCAGCAAGTCTCTGCTGGCATAGTCTCACCGAAATTCTCACTCTTTGGGTAAAACTTTGCATCTGCGAAGTGAGACTCGACTTCGAAAAATGGATTAGAATCTACTTCAACCTTCTTAATCTCATCTTGGTAAAACTTGAAACACTGATGTAGTGTCGATGTAATCACACTATTCCCATGAATCCAAGAGCATCCCAATAGTAGCTTGTAGGTGATCTTTGAGTCTATCACATGAAGCAACACGTCGACCATCAGATCACCAATGAGGAACTTCAAGCATATCATGCCTATCGCCCTTTGGCTACCTTAATTGAAACCCTGAATTACTAATTGGCTGTTTGATAGCTCTTCCATGAGTAT
Organism: Benincasa hispida; assembly: GCF_009727055.1. Lineage (NCBI taxonomy): Eukaryota > Viridiplantae > Streptophyta > Magnoliopsida > Cucurbitales > Cucurbitaceae > Benincasa > Benincasa hispida. Next base: position 63,135,589 of record NC_052357.1, on the reverse strand, counting down.
GCCCAACCTTGAATTGTTTCCTGGTAAGTCCAGGGTCAAACTCAGGGACTTGGGAAAACGGTATTCGGTGGTAATTTTCAGGAAGACTTTGTGGTAACCGATAATTCAAATAGTTGTTTGGTTTGTTGTTTGCGGTAATAAAAATAAACAAATGCGGCAGAGTTTCGAAAAAATTTGGTAAAACAGAAGATGCGATGAGTATGCGTGAACGGGTTGAGAAGGGTTCGGCTAACACTTCCTAGGATGCGTTCATGCTATGCGATCATACAACACACATACAATAACAAACCATCTCTTGACGCGAATGCTACGGCTTCTAATGCTAGAACGCATGCGATATATGCGATAATTCTATAGGACCTACACATAAGCCTCTATTCTTATTTATGCGATGACAAAATGACACACACACAAATAAGACGACCACATAATATCATACCTATCTNGCCTCCCCTGATGGCTTATGGTCCGATGACCCTTCGACGTTTTTAAGGTTGATTCGTCGCCAGATGGACGCTCGGGGTATCTGCCCCCTCTTCCTCATTTTCTTCATTTGGCAGAGTTAACCTTCGAAAGACTGAGCGTCGAGTAACTCTGGGAATAGTATGTGGGCTTCCCCTTTCTGCTTCTTTCATGCTTAATCTTTCGAAGACCAAGGCGCGTGCGGCAGGCGGTCTAATACAGTCGAAGGCTAAGGCTCTTTTATCTTTGCCCTCCTTTTCTTCTGTATCATCGACTTCTTCTGCAGTGATATGATTGTTGTTGACCACTTTCCCCTTCGCCTTTCTGATTATGCGGACTGGCTCTAACGGCTCATATCCGAGTCCCGCCCTCGACGTGGGTATAGCGTGTCCTTCTTGAAAAAGCTTCTTTTGGGTCGGCGAGAGTCGAGTTTGCTCGTAAATCTTCAAACTTTTGAACTCAGTGTGAGTTGTGAAGTTATAGCCCGCCTTTGTCAACAACTTGTAAGCCTTAGGATCGAATCCGTCTTCAGTTTGCCTCTCGGGCAGCTTTAACCCCATCACTTCCACCTCCGGCTTGTGGACTTCCTGCTTTGTTATCGGCGTGAGGGGTGTGAAGAAACTCTCCTTTAGAATTTCTATGTCGCCAACCTACAAACCTTTTAAGCATTCCGTAAAAGGTGACTCACCCTTTTTTCGTCTTGACAAAGGGACATAGCGTAGAATCGGAGGTTTTTTAGGCTTTTTTGCCCCTCACCACGGGTGTTTCTCCAACGCCGAGGGATATTCTATTCTCTTTTGGGCTGGAGGCTCGTACCTTGCTACCTGCCCTTTTCTCTATCTCTATTGGCGACCTCGACCGAGACCCACCTGCTTTCTTTGCCAGCAAGTCTCTGCTGGCATAGTCTCACCGAAATTCTCACTCTTTGGGTAAAACTTTGCATCTGCGAAGTGAGACTCGACTTCGAAAAATGGATTAGAATCTACTTCAACCTTCTTAATCTCATCTTGGTAAAACTTGAAACACTGATGTAGTGTCGATGTAATCACACTATTCCCATGAATCCAAGAGCATCCCAATAGTAGCTTGTAGGTGATCTTTGAGTCTATCACATGAAGCAACACGTCGACCATCAGATCACCAATGAGGAACTTCAAGCATATCATGCCTATCGCCCTTTGGCTACCTTAATTGAAACCCTGAATTACTAATTGGCTGTTTGATAGCTCTTCCATGAGTATGCCCAACCTTGAATTGTTTCCTGGTAAGTCCAGGGTCAAACTCAGGGACTTGGGAAAACGGTATTCGGTGGTAATTTTCAGGAAGACTTTGTGGTAACCGATAATTCAAATAGTTGTTTGGTTTGTTGTTTGCGGTAATAAAAATAAACAAATGCGGCAGAGTTTCGAAAAAATTTGGTAAAACAGAAGATGCGATGAGTATGCGTGAACGGGTTGAGAAGGGTTCGGCTAACACTTCCTAGGATGCGTTCATGCTATGCGATCATACAACACACATACAATAACAAACCATCTCTTGACGCGAATGCTACGGCTTCTAATGCTAGAACGCATGCGATATATGCGATAATTCTATAGGACCTACACATAAGCCTCTATTCTTATTTATGCGATGACAAAATGACACACACACAAATAAGACGACCACATAATATCATACCTATCTCTAGGGTGCATGCGATGCAGATTGGAAAATAGAGCTTATCTCTAAGTCTCTATCTCTTGCTTATGCATATCTAATCTTGCTCTCTCGAGTCTAGATTCTAACCTAGCTCTCTCGAGTCTTTAGGTTTTTCTTTAGACTCTCTCTCGAGTAGCTCTAAAGAGATGTTGAGCACAACATAAAACAAGATAATCGCAAGCAATGAAAATCCTAGGTCATGTTAACTTAGTTCTTCTTAACCCATTCAATAAGTTTAGCTACTCATGCGTGCTAAGATAGTGAACAGATGTAGAATAAGAACTTCCATTGTATAAATATAAAGTTGAATATAAAATAACAATGCAAGAAGAGAATAAAGAGCTTGGTAGCAATCTCTTGCTTCCCAGGCTTTTACACTGTCTTTTCTACTCTTGTTCAAAAGATAATCTCACTCTCGCGAGAGTCAGCCCGCTCTCTGCTTTCCATGCCTCCTTGTTCTCTCTCGAGTTTCCCTGAGCGATCTTCCTGCGTCTCTTCCCTTCTCTTGCTCCGCCTTCTTAAAAATAAAAGAAAACTATGGACAATGCTAAACTATGAAGAAAAACTTGTTGAACTAGCTTAACTGGCTGAACCGAACCCCTTTTCTGAAGGATGCCTTCGGTATTTATAGATCTTCGGGGTGAAAGGCGGCTTCTCTCTTATGATGGGATTGCTCTAATTCTCTGACTGATGTGCCTAATATTTTTCACCGAAAAGCTAAGTGTACTTCTTATCGTTAGCAGCTTGTCAACTTAATTCGGATTCGATCGTCATCAACTTTCTGTCCCATCGTGATTAATTATGTTTTTCACCCAAATGTGCCCACCAAGTTGCGCCGGCTCTATGCGGCAATCCTTCTTGAGCAGATGTTTGCAAGCACAAATCACCGCAAAGTCTTGCAGTAATGCTACGCTCGACCGTTGATTTCTTGTGATCGCGCTTTTCACCTTGTGTTAATGCATATTTTGCATAAAAATATAAAAATTAATTGTTTCTATGTGATAAACGCATGCGACCGCAATGTTATGAACTTAATGCTTTTTGGACACAATCTAACATATTTTATCAATGCAAACCTTCATTGTTTAATAACTTAGCACTGTAATAACATGCATTTCTGCCCATTATCAGGTGGATCCATTGTCGATAAGGATTCGACCACCCTCATTCTCGAATGTATCCAGGAGACGTACAAAGGCCTATTATGCAATTTGGATCCCAGTAGCAGTTCTTCATTCTTGAGAAGCCTATGGGATGTGCAACACGAGGCATAAGCACGTGCTGCCAAAGGTCGAAGCACAGAGGCGTTCGGATTCTAACAAGTGCCTCAATGAGGGTGGTCTTAGCTTCTCATGGGAGGTGAAAGCAGGTCGTCTATGTTGAATGTGACGAACCCTTTGGTCTCCTGTCGACTTAATGAGCCTGGAATTGTATCTTTTTCCTCTCTGATACTGATAGCATGACATACGGCAACCTCTTGTATCTTCCTCTTGAACCCCAATTTCAGGGAAGTTCTTCGGGAGGAAATCTGCTAACGTCATCTGTCGTCTGGGACAAGGAACATCCTCGTCTCTCTCGTCAACAGCCCTGGGCCTCTGAGACTTTTTTCTACCCTTCCCTTTTTGTGCCTTGCTCCCTCTCTTGTAGCTTCTATGAGAGCGTAGCTCTTTCTGGATAAAGTTCAGTCTTTCCTTCTTACGATGTGCCACAAGGATCCAGCCTTTGTTATCGCCATCATTAGCGCACTCTTCTCCGTTGATCTGTAGTTTGGACCTCCTGCTGAAACCGCACTACCACAGGTTCAAAGGTCCCAAACTGGACCAAAATCTCCCTTTCTTCATAATATGATTAGTGTCGCCACGCTTGGAGTTACCGTCACTACAGCACGATTCGTTTGGACCACCTCGTCTAGATGCAGCTCTATTTTCCTCTCATGGGCCAATTTGAGGATCAATTCCTTCAGTACAAAACATTTTTCGACTAAGTGGCTAACAACCCTATGATACTTGCAGTAGTTGGGATCATCCACTTTGTCAACCTATTCCGGTCGTTTACATTCTGGTAGTTGGATAAGGTGGTTCTCTAGTAGTTGCTCAAGCATATCTGCCACGTTAGAGTCGGGGAACAGGTAGACTTTTTCCTGTCGCTCTTTCAGGGTTAAGCGATATCTTTCGCCTCCTTCGTCTTTCTTTTCTATCTTCTTTTCTTTCCCTTTCGAGGAGAACTTCAACGGGGTTCTATTAACAACCATTGATTCCCTTGTGGCACCTTTCACAATTTTCTCGGCGCCCTTCACCTTCTTCTTGTCTTTCCTCGATTCGTGGCTGAGGAAGTCTCTCGTTCCTCTATTGGCGATACTTAGCTCCATGTCGTGAGTGCGAATCGTCAATTCTTCAAAGGTACGGGACTTCATTCCCTGTAGGATATAGAGGAATTCCCAGTGCATACCCTGCATGCACATTTCTACAGCAGATAATTCGGTGAGTCGATCTTTGCAATCCAGACTCGGAACTCTCCATCGGTTGATATAGTCGACGATCGGCTCCCTTCTTCGTTGTTTGGTGTTTATCAGCTCCATCATGCTTATGGTGCGCCTAGTGTTGTAGAAGCGATTCAAGAATTCTCTTTCAAGTTGCTCCCAGCTGTTAATCACCTCAGGCTCTAAATCTATGTACCAGTCAAAAGCGTTCCCTTTGAGGGTTCTGACGAACTGTTTGACTAGTAGGTCTCCCCTTGTTCCCGCATTCTCGCATGTTTCTACAAAGTGGGTGATGTGTTGCTTTGGGTTGCCTTTTCCGTCGAATTGTTGGAACTTTGGGGATTGATACCCTACAGGCATTCTCAGATTGTCGATCCTCTGGGTGTATGGCTTGGAATACATGAAGGAAGTTTGAGCCGGCCCTCCATATTGAGCTCTTATGGAGGTCATGATCATGTCTTACAGTTGTTGGACCGACAGAGAGGCCACCGAGGCTGACTGTTGCAGTTGGTTTTCTTGTAGCACGGTCTTTCCCTTGTTAGTTGTTTTGACCGTGGGTGCTTGGCTTGATTCAGCAGCCTCTCGAGACTGCATTTGTTCTTTCAGGGCAGCGATCTCATGGTCTCGCACTTCGACAGCTTTCATCAGAAAGTTAATCTTCCTTTCCATTTCTACCATGGCTGCTTCCACCGTCACATCCGCCATCATGACAGAAATCACATCTAGCGGTGAATCTCTTTTCAGCTTGCTGGAGGCAGAAGTAGAGTTGTCAAACAAGGGGTTTTCCTTAATGACAACGTGGGGATTCCATCATTTGCCTTAAGATGTTGTGGGCGATGAAGGAGCTCTGCTCTTGCTCCTACGTGACTTCTCTTGAGTGGCCGCAGGTGACAGGTCCCATGTACGAGTGTTTGTAGAGGAAGTTTTGGATGCCATCTTCTTAGGTGTGATTTGGCTTGTTTGGACGCTGAGAGGGAGATGAGAGGTAGAGAGGTCCCACTAGGCGTGCCAATTTGTTCACACGAAGCTTCTGGAGAAACGTGCTTCATGGAGTTGAACTTGAGTTGGTGTTGATGTTGAAGTTGATTTGATGCGATGTGGTTCGATCTCTAATACTTGATCCTCTAATTCTCTCTCAGCTGGGTGAATGTGCTTGACTTGAAGAAGAAAAACACCAAACGTTCTTGAAGTAGAAGTCTTGGAAGCTTGAAGTAGAAGTCTTGGACGAGTCTTTGTTTCTTCAAGGGTCTTCTGTCCTATAGGAGTGCAACTTTAGGGGTCTTAAGAGTCTTGGGAGTCTTCTACTTGTTGATGAATTCTCTCTAAGCTCTCTAAATGTAGAAAATGTTGCCTTTACAAATGAAGAGAACTTCTTTATTTATAGAGTTCTCATGTGGGCTTCGTGGGCTTGGGCTTGGTTGGTCCATGGACTTGGCCCTTGGGCCCAATTAGTTGGTTTTTGGTCTGATTTTAAATTTGGGTCCAATTCACTTTTTTTTTTTTTTGGTAGTTTGGACTTTAAACCCAAATAATAATATCAAATTGGACCAATTTAATCTCATCTGATTCAATTGCGTGGCATCATCGAAATTTGTCTTCAATTCAATTCGGGACATACGACAACTTCTAATCGGACCCAAATTTAATGATTTAGGAATTCATCATTAATTTAGTAAACGACGTGGAAACTTGTGATTGGTCCAAAATTCCTCATTCAATAGATACAATAATATATACATTCTAAATTTTTTGCAAAATTCCATTTTTACTCTGAAGTTTTGTTATATTGTATCAATTTTTTTTTTTTAGAATAGGTGATATTATTATACAACAACAAAGGGGATCCCACAACCCGGGATAAAGGCATCAAAGCAACAAAGCACGAGCAAAGACAGGGCAACAAAACCAACACATAAACGCAAACTCGCAAACCATCAAGGTGAAAGACAGAGAAAAGAACCCAAAACCTCACAAACTAGGGGCTACAACAAAACAGAGAACAACGTGAAGTTCAAAAAGAAAAAAAAACATCTGTACACACACTAGATAAGACCAAGAAGGGTTCAACCCACCAGGAAGTAGCACGAGCACAAACCGTAAAGACCATAAGGTGAACCAAAGCAGACATCGACCTCGGTCAACCTCCATGCAGCCGCCGATTACGCTCCTGCCAGATGTAGTTATATGGAGCACACCAGAAAAACACAGAACAACTTACTACACACCCTTACCCGACCCCACTTGGCCACAACCAACTCAACTCTACATCCCAACCAGCACCCAAATTTTTGCGGGGGGTCGAACCCAACTAACGCAACACACTAGACACACCTCTCTCCCAAAAACCACACTCAAAAAAATAAATATCCCGGCTTCCCATACCTCCCCCACACAGAAGACACCCCCACTTTGTGACAACACACCCCAACCCATCACACAAATCCCCGCTACCCAAACCTGTCCTTCACTGCTTAACCACGCACGAATGAGTGACGCGGAATACCACCCCCCGACCACAAAATACCAGCAACCAAGACAACCCTTTAGGACAACGAGGACGTATACTCTCCTAAGCACTAGCGATAGAAAACCGACCACTAGCCTTCGACACTTAAACCCAATAATTCTCTCCCCTCACCCTAGGCCTCACTGCCTGAATAAAACCCCAGATCTCAAGCAGCTCCCAAGACACTGTAGACCACCTCCAACCTCTCTCATCATCCATGAACTCCGACAACCGCTCTTTCAAACTACTCCTTGCATCATGAACCACCGTAGACCCATATGAGTCCAAAATCGCGCCCCCCGGCAGCCAAAGATCCCACCAAACAAAACAAGACCGTCCATCGTCAATCATCAAATGAACCAGATGCTTGAATCTATCTCTACTTCGCAAAATAGTCCCCAAGCACCAAGACCTCCCAATCTCACTCCGAACAGCCCACAACGACCGCCCACGCAAAAATTTCAATTTTCATCCAATTGTATCAATTTTCATGCTAAGATTTCAATATCATTAAATTAAAGTTTAAACTTAATTAAATGTTACAATTTATATTATCCATTTGATTTGGAAAATTGTCAAAAATAGCATGTTTAAGTTTTTACCTTACAAAACTAGCATATTTTTTGAAAACTCGTAAAAACAGTTTTCGATCCATTTTGAGCGAGATCAACCACAAGATTTTAGTTAAAAAAAAAAAAAAAAAATTCAACTCATCGATTGTTTAAAGCTTTCTCGGTACATCTTGTCAGATTATATACCGAAATTTATACACCGAGTTATGTGCATTTCGGTGTTAATCCCAGGCAAAATAACACTGAGATTCTATATATTTGGGTTTTCTCGGTGAAAGCACGAGCATAATTAACACCAAAATTCATATATTTGAGATTTCTTGGTGGAATCTAGAGCAAGATTAACACCGATATTTTATATATATCCCAAATTTACCTAATTTTTAGAAATTTTTTATCTTTCCCAAAATTATGCTAAATATTTAAAAAAAATTACGTAATAATTTGATATAATATTTAGTAAACATAACCAAATTTGGAGAAAACTTGAAAATAATATTAGATTTTAGAAGATTACATAATAAAAAAAAATCGGTATGTACTCAGGCGAGATGAAACAAGTAGACTCAAAACAATTGATAAGTTAGAAAATGTTGATTTTATAACTAATTCTCGGTAGTCGATCTCGTCCAAGATGAACCGAGAAAAACTATATCAACGAGTTTTCAAAAAGTGTGCTAGTTTTGTAAGGTGAAAATCTAAACTTGTTATTTTATTACCATTTCCCATATGATTTCTACCATTTCACCAATTAATCTTAATAAATTTAAGAAAAAAAATTAATGTCAAAATGTTAATAAAGTTAACAATTTTAACTGTAGCAAGTTTTGCACCGATTTAAGTTTGATCGATACATAAATTAATAGTTCAAAATTTTTATAAAAAAAAAAAATCACAAATTTAAAGTATGCTCTAGTATCGTTTTCTTTGAAATATTCTTTGAAATATTACCATTTTCTACCACAACATATATCTTTAAATTCATTGAAGCATATGAGAATATTTTCTTAACCAACATTCAAACGAAAACTTACAATTAGGGGTGCTAAAAAATCCAACGTTTCGAAAAACTCGATCCACGCAACCCAATCTGTATAGTTTAGGTTGGATTATCAACTCATTTGGATGAGTTGAGTTCAAATAAATGAAAATTTGGATTTCTACATAAAAGCAGACCTATATTACGTTAATGTCTTAAACATTTCATTTTTTACCAAAAAAAAATCTATTGGTCTCCCTATTTTCACTAATATCATTGGCTATTTACAATTTAGCCCTCACCATTTTATGTGTATATATATATAGTTCTACTTCCTCTCTTTTCTCCTTTTCGGCAGTTGAGACAGATGGCATAGGGCAATCCGGCAACGGGGCAAGCATGGGACAACAAGAATGGCATGGCGGACTCGGGACGGATGAATGATAATGATGGATTCCAAAGCAAATGAAGGGTGACGGCGGACTTGGAGCAAATGAACAGAGATAGTGAACTCGAAGTAAATAAACGACTACGGCAGACTTGGAGCAGACGAACAACGGCCCCGATTCAACTTTTAGTTTATTTTTTTTTCCTATTTTTTATATATATTGTGATATATATGTACTTTTTTCTTAGTTTCTGTAGGAAATTTAATATATACTATAGTATATGTATTCGTTTATTTGATATAAACGAGAATATATTTTTTTTATTTAGACTTCATATATTATGATATATATATTGTGGTGTAAATGAAATTTATGAAGATTTAATTTATACTGTGTTTTATGTTAAATATTGAGTCAATCTCTAATTTATAAATTGTAGTATATTTCATATATTGGTTAAAATATTTTCAAATACCTAACAAAATGTTCTAAGGTGTATTTAAAATAACCATGAATCCGTAAAAAATATTCTAAGGTATATTGAAAATATCCATTAATCCGTCAAAAAAGTCAATAAGTTGATACGTAAAAATCAACGTAAATATAAAATAAAATTTCATTAAATGCATTTTTTCAAATTAAAAAATAGGAAAAATTTTACAATAAATGTATTTTCTCTCTCCAATTGATAAATGAGAAAAATTATATTAAATTCATTTTATCTCTTTATAATAAATGTATTTTCTCTCTTCATCATTAAAGTAACTTTGAAAATAGAAAATAGAAAGAAAAAAAAAAAGAATATATATATATCAGATATAAATAAATGAAAAATGGTATAATTGTCTAAAATTAACCCTAAAAGTCATCTTTGTAAGAATTCAAATTTTAAGACATTTATGAAATATAGGGTTTTCTTTAGTCTTCTATGTAGAAACCCCATTAAAAGTTTATGGGTTGAATTGGTTCATGGATCACCTAAAATAATCCAAGTCAACCTGAACCAACCCGAGCTTATTATTAATTTTAAAGATTTATGTTTTTTTACCTATGATACAATTATATATTAATAGTTATTTTAATTTTATTTTATTTTATAATTTTTTTGGATAATTTATTCTCTAACAACTCTTAAAAATAACTTTTTAGCACTTTTGGAAGAAAATTTTCATAATCTAATTTGAAATTGAGTGGTTAATTTTGATTTAATATATAAAAATAACTAAATAAAATTTTTAAATATTGACATTGTATTTACTTTTAAGAAAAAAAATTTAAAATTGATCTGAATAACCCGAATCAACCCAACCCAAATGTTTCATGGTTAGATTCTATTTCATTTAGTCTCTATACTTTCATAAATTTTAAATTTAGTCATTTAAAATTAATATTAAAAAGAGAATGTTTTTAAATATAGGAGAATTAGTCAACTTATTTAAAAATATAACAAAATGTCATTGCCTATCACCGATAAATAGTAACATCTTGCTATATTTAAAAATATTTTCAATAATTTTATCATTTAAAACAATTACTTATCTTTATGAAGAAATGTGCTTCCTAATTTTTCATATAATTAAGCCACTTGAAAAAGTAAAATGAACTTTGACCACGTAGGTTTAATAAATCAGTTCATGAAAATGGGTTTAAATTCAATGGTTACACTAAAAAAAATAATAAATAAATAAAACCGATCTATAAATTTGGTTTGTTTTTTTTAAGTATAAATTTGGACATATTAATTTATATTTAGGGGGAAAAAAAACATAGGTTCAAATAAGTTTTTTTATTGAAAAAACCAATCAAAACTTAATCGAATTAAGGGTAATCCATATATCTTTAAAAATAAACTCTAACCTTAAGTTCTTTTTAGTATTTTAATTATGATGGTGTATTTATATTTGTTGTTTAGAAGGGAAAAAAACACTCTATTATTACGTTGCACGTATATTTGATATAAAAAAAATAATGCAAAGAATCGAAAATCGAACTGAATAAAACCAACCTATTGATTTTATTCTTTATTGGACATCTTAGATTTTTTTTTCTTTATAAACACAAGCAATTTGATTTGGTTCTTGATTGGTTTCAAAACTAACAAAGTCAAACAAACTTTCTTTAAAAAAATGACTCGTTAGTCCTATAAAATTGAGAGTTTAATAACCTATTTAACACAAAATAAAAAAAATTAAAAAAAAATTCAATTACTTTGTAAAGTTGATTGATCTATTAAACTTTAACTTGGAAGTTTAATGATTATAATTGTAATTTAACATTTTAATCATATTTAATCACTTCTTTTTAGTTTAATAACGTGTGTGGTTGGAGATTTAAACATTTGACATCTTGATCGATAATATATATTTTAACCATTTGAGTTATGTTTAGACTGACATTATTTAATAATTTTTTTAAAACAAAAACATAACACTTTTTTCTTTCTTCCTTTCTTTTTTTTCTTATTTTTTATTTTAAGAAAGCAACAACAATCCAACCAACTACAAAATTACACTAAGAGAAACCAACAAAGTAAACCTCTCAGATTATATATGGAAAAGAAAAAAAAAACTTGCTCTTCTAATGCCTTAAACTACAAAAATAGGACACTTTAAATCTACAAATAAAAGGTATGGTAACTATATTTGTAAAGTTTTTGTCCAAAATAGTAGAGTTGAACTAAAGAAAAGGGTAGATTTCAAAATATTTTAATATTAGATTCACAAACAAAGGTATAAAAAGTGGGCTTTTATCTTTGATCCAGCCCAATAAGGCCCATTGTTAACCAAACTCATGTTAGCCCAATGTAACATTTGTCTCGTTCACCTCCCTAGAATCGTAATTAGGGAATGAAATATATTTAGTTATTCACCGGATACTAGGTTTAATATAAACCAATTAATTAATTTTTAACTTGTTTTATATTAAAATTTTTGTATAATTTTTATTTTATAAAAAAATAATTGAGTTTATAACATGAAATAGTATAATTGTTATTGTGTTTATCATTTTTAACATAATATGCATTTTAAAATTTTGAGTTCAAAATTTGGATACACTAAACATAGAAAAGTTGTTTTCGAAATTTGCACTGTTTGGATCATAAAATTCGAAAACAATTTTTGGAAACATAATTCAGACGGCTAACCAACTTTCAACTTTGTGAATCTGAAAACATAAAACAGAATCTGAGTTGTCTATCAAAAAGTCTTTAGTAACCACAAAATTTGTGATTTAAATCTCTCTGTCCCTAATTGTACTAAAAAAATTCGAAAAAACGATTGTGTCGTTGTTGATCAGTCGACAACCTTTCATCGACTATCAATATTAGATATTTTTATTACTCATAATTAGGACGATCAAATTTTTGTCGACATATTGATATTTCTCCATTCCTATGAGTTCAACATTAACATAAGAAGTAAATCCTCATATATCCATTATATCTCTAAAAACATTCATAAAACATAAAAAGTAAAACATTAAGGGTTCGTTTGATAACGTTCCCATTTCCTGTTATTTGTTTATTGTTTCTTACTTTTTAAGAACTAAAAACAAGAATATGTTTTATAGCTATGTTTGTTTCATGTTTTTTGAAAGAAAAAAAAAAAGAAACGGAAACAAAACATATTTGATAGTTGTTTCTTGTTTATTGTTTTTTCAAAAATAATATAATATAAAAATGTCATACATTAAATATTAAAAAATTATAAAAAGTTTATATCATTTAATACAAGTAGTTCTCGATGCACTACGAAAAACAATAACAAAATTACATCTATCCTTCAAATGTTGTCAAAATTTGATTAATGTTATCTCTCATTCAAGCCATTTGTAGATTATTTTGATTAAAAATAATAGTAGTGTATTAAATTATTTCGACTCACATCTAACCCAGTCATACAACCCTACAGGCTACAAATTGTATAGGAAACTTTGCATATCTTCAACATTCATTAAAATAATAAAAACTAGTTTTGAATGTAATAAAAATTAAAATAATATATAAACATGCATATTACAAAATTTAAAATTATTATTTTCAAACATAGAAAAATGAACCAATATATTCATAAATAATAGCAAAAATCACAATCTATTTGTAATAGACAGCAATAAACTATTATCTGTGTCTATCAATTTAGAGCATAAATATAAAAAATGTGAGGAGTGGCCGGCTGCTGTTTGAATTATTTATTTGTTTGCTTGTTTATTTATTTTAATTTAATCAATTATAAGGTGAGACATTGAACCACAACTTATAATAGGGTTAAACAAAAATGAGGCAATATAATGTTAGTAAAAGACGAAAAATGTGGACTTGGTGGCTAGACATCGATGTAATAAATATCTTTTAAGAGTATGTTATTTATTAAAAAGAAATATTAATCTAATATATTACTAAAAAATTGACTCAATAACATTTAGATATTATTTGAAATGACGTTGTTTTGATTTTAAACAAAACGATATTGTTTTAGTAATCTCTTAAAAAATAAACGTTAATCTTCACTTTTTTATTTTTATCAAATGTTGCAGCCCTTTGAGTGTTCATCCTTACATCTCACATATACCTTAACCACCATATCAACGACAATAATTATATTTTAATTACCAATCACCAAGACAATAAATCAACTTACCCTTTCATTCTTCAATTGATCATCGGTATCAGTGTCGGAGTAATATTTTCTTCGACCAACTTCTTATCTAGATATAGTTAGAGATCAATAATCAACTCAATTAATGTTTTATCTACTAAACTCTCTTCAGATTAGCTCTACTTAGATTGATTTGAGCCCTAATAAAGAACAATTGATACAACAAGGTACAACATCGAACCTATAACTCATCAAATGAGTTATGAATAAAAGAAAGAAAAAAAATACTTGGCTACCTAATAAAAATGTCGGGTGACAAAAAAAAAATCGATTGATTTTTTTAATTTATTTTTACTATATTAAAAAATTAGGAACATTAAGTTAACTAGGTGCAATATAAGTTGTAATATAAGTTGCACTTAATCATTGACATTATGAATATCTTTAACACAATCGAATTACTTAAAAAAGAACCATAAGTTAATCGAGTCAGTAGTTATTTGTATGATTTTAATTTTCTCCTTATAATTAGATCAATATAAAAACTTATAAAGTAGATGTAATAAGAAATTATGCTTATATTCTACTATATTAATATTTTCGTTAGACTATGGTACATACAAAAACGTGGGAGATGCTTATATGCACGTGGCTTTAGAAAATGAAAAGAAGGAAAAAAGAATAAAAACGTGGGAATATGTTTATTAAATAATAATAATAAAAAAAAAAGGCGGAAAATGAAAACGTGGGAGGCGAAATGTAAAATGGTCAGATGTGCTAAAGAATTTATTACTGATAATCATTTTAAATTTTTAAATTTTGATTAGTTATTATTATTATTATTTTTATAAATATCAATTTATATCATAATGTTCGAAATTGTATCAATTTAAATCCTAAGTTAATAATTGCATTAGTTTAAACCTTGAACTTTTAGGGCTGTATCAATTTGAATCACAAACTAATAATGGTATCAATTTAAACCTCAAACTTTTATAATTGTATTAATTTAAAACCTTCATTATGTTTTATTTGAAAAATTTTATGAAAGTTGTTTAAATTGATACACTTATGAAAGTTTATGGTTTAAATTGATACACGGATAAAAGTTTAAAATTCAAATTGATACAATTATTTATTTAAGGTATAAATTGATATAACCCAAAAAGATCAAGAGTATAAATTGATATTTGTCAAGCTTGATCATTAAACTTTGAATCTATTTGGTATTTAAACTTTTTAGTGTATCTAATATATTTTTAAATTTTTTTATTTTGTATCTAATAAATTTCTAGCAAATTTGAAATTTCAAAAAAAAAATAATTGATCTAATAAATATAAAGATGAATTTTATGTCTAATATAATCCTGATTTTTCAATTTTATATCTAATATATCCATGTATTTTGAATAATATCAAAATTCAAGATTTAAATTTATAATTTTAAAAGTTCATAGATCATATATATACCAATTTTAAAGTTCAAGAACTAGATTCTAGGTCGAGACATGGTGCTTTATTTGACAACCTCTCTCTTCATTCTCAATTTATTATATATATTTTTAGTTTATATAAAAGTAATTAGTTCAGATGTTAGTGATTTCTATCCATGCTAAAAAAGAATATTTATATAATAGACTAAGATAAATCCAAGCTATAAAACTACAAAACACCAACCAATTAAATCAACAGAGGTTTGGCCACAAAGGGCACATACCCAATAATAAAACGTCAAAATGAGATTAGTTCAATTAACATAACATTTATATTGTCGATCTCAAGATCATAAATTTAATTTTTTTAACCCACGAATCGTAAAAAAACAAAATAAAAAAAATATAAATAAACAAAGTAGAAATAAATAATTTCATTTTATAAAATTAAAATACCATCATTGAATTTAACGAGGAAACGTGATTATAAAGTCAACTATAAGTCTCACAATTGTCACAATGAGCTTGACTCAGTGATCTTAGCATACGCTTCGATCATAAAGATTCGAGGTTCGATCCCCTAACCCCACAATCACAAAACAAATTTATTCTGTATGAAAAATTCGAATGAAATTATATAAGTCAAAAAAATTATGGATAAACGTTTTTAGGTCGAGCTTCAAATCGGCCTAACTTTCTATTCTTCATGCCAAAAATTTATTTTCTTTCACATTTGCAATTATTATTATTATTTTTTAAGAGATTGGATATTTTCCTTTTATTAAAATCAAATATAGGGAGAAAAGAGATAAGAATTTTTTTATTTTTATTTTTTTTTTTAAAAAAAAGATAATATGGTTTGACAATTGACATGCCTATCCCCCACTTTGGGCTGGCCACCATAGCCCATCAGATGATAATGCAAACATTGATCCAAGACAATGTCTTTTCATTTTTCAATTTGTTTTTCTGAAAACCCCCCCAAGGGACCCACTTTGCTTTTTTCCTTTCTATTTTGCCCCTAAAACTTGAAGTTTTTTAGTTTCTGTTTTTTTATTCCTTTCAAAGATTGTACTAGTTGTTTTTAATTGAAAGTTTTTCTTTTCCACTAATTTTTATTAGGGGTATACATAGATTGAGTTGTATTAAGTTAGAGTATTTTTGAACCAATCTAAAAATTCGGGTTGGTTGGATTGACAACCACAAAGATTCAAATAAAATCTTCAACCCAACTCGTAAAATTCTTGTTGGGTTGAGTTAAGTTGTCAGGTTATATTTTTTTTTTCTTTTTAATAAAAAATATGTAAATTTATCCACAACCACCTAACTAATCTCATATAATTTAAATGTTAAATACTAAATATCTATGATATTTATTACAAACTTTAAACAAAGACAAATATCATAACAATTTTTTTAAAAATATTAAAAATTCGTAAATTAATCAAACTTTAAACCATGAGAAATATATATACTTGTGTGTGTCTATATTATTAATATATATATAATTTGGGTTGGGTTAGGTAAAACTAATTTTTTTTAAGCCAACCCACGACCCAACCCAACCCAACAAAAATTAAAAAGAAAAAAGTTTAACCCAACCCAATCCAACCCAAGAACAAAACTAAATCAATCAAACCCTTACATTTTGGGTTAGGTACACTACTACAAAAATAGTGTTTCTTGACATTAATGTCAATAATCACTTTCACTTTTCTTGACGTTTTAAAAAACGTCAAGGAAGCCAGAGTCAAGAATGTCAATTTTCTCGACGTTTTAAAAACGTAAAAAAAAAGTGATACTAGACATTTAAAAAACATCAAGAAATACCAACACTTGACATATTTGAAACGTCAAGAATATTAACGTTCTTGACAAGGAAAAAACATCAAGAAATTTTTTAACTTGTCAATGAAAAAACGTCAAGATATGTCATACTTGACATGTTAGAAATGTCAAGAATATGAGAGTTCTTTTCCTGTTAAACATGTCAAGAATATCTATAATCTTGACAAGGAAAAAACATCAAGATATTTGCTTGTGATAGAAAAAATTTATAATGTTGACGTTTTTATCTATAATTGTTCCTATATTTTGATCCAACAACCACATTTGGTATATATATGACATATATTCATCAATCAAATAAACAATACACAAATAAACAATACATGCATTTAAATCTTATATATCAACCAAATTTGCACCAATATCCCTTTATAAAAACGTCACTTCTTTAACATTGTCAATATTACAACCTCATAAAGTATTTCTAAGTTAAAAGAATATGAAAAACCCTAAATGAACAATTCCAACATTATAGTCAACCCCATATGAACAATTTCAAAAGTATAACAACTATCAACCCCATATGAACACATTTCCTATTGTACAATCAACAACCCCATCCCCTCTAAGAACAATTAAAAAAAAATTATACCTATCAATCCCGTATAAAGTAATCCTAGCCAAATCTTGCTCACTATGTTCATGCCTCCACAAAAATCACGTAGCCCACCTTGAGCTCGTCGCTTTGAGCGCCTATATCAATGAAATAATATACCAAAACTACAACATATAGATTGAAACAACGTAAAATTACTAAACTTAAGCACCATAACCTACAAAGTCCTAAACCTTAAAGAACAAGCAAGAGTGACATAAAGAACATGCATACAAGATCTAGAAAGATGAACAAACACAAATGTAGTCCTTGTGTCCTATAATCCATTCCTGTATCAAATGTCACAAATTTACAAAACCCAATGATACTTCAACAGGTAAACAATTTTAGATGTAAATGCACTATGAATATTATTCTTTCCAAATTGATCCTAATGAATATATAGAAGTTAACACTTAAAACCCAAGTAAACCCAAGTACACACCTCACATATATCATCTGGTACTAGATAACCACGTCCTTTGTAACATCAAAAAAGAGAAGACGTTAAGATATAAACTAATTAGTTTATAACAAAACAACGAAGGCAATGGGGTTTACTTGTAGTACTCTAAATTAACTTATCTTATCTTTTTCCCTAGACATTATACTTCTCTTACATGATCGATTAAATTGAGTTGAAATTCTTCTCATCTATTCTATTTTCAAAATTTGGCTAGCATTATACCAAAAGATACCCTTCTTTGGAAGCTGAAGCTGCCCAAATCAGCTGCTGCTCATGCTAATTTTCGTCTCCATGCTGTTAATGTCGAAGATATAAAGGAACGTTCAGATTCATCATTTTATGCAATCTAAATACCCTGTTATGTAATCTAAATAAGGCCTGGTTATGTAATCTAAATATCCTGTTATTGCGTAATGTTTTGTCTTCGTCTTTTCCTATTTTACCCTCTTCCAAGTCAGATTCACCATTCTCAAAATGCTTCATCTCTACTTACTACCTACATGAGAGCCAACAGGCAAAAATAATGATAAATATGGATCTAACTTTAATTTTATACATTACCATATATTTAAACGGCAAAAATAATAAAACTATTTGAGACAGAAAGAATGAATGAATCTCGATTCCAAAGAAATGCTTAATATGAAGAACAAAAAATAATGAATCTTTACTTATCTTCTTTTTCAATCTTCATCTATTTCTCTGCAAATCAACGAAAACACCATTTTATAATCACATCAAAATGTTTTCAAAACATCGGGTAAAGATTATGAATCATTGAGCAGCATCGAGTCAAGATTAATACTCATCGAGTTGCATCGAGGAAAGAACAAAAACTCATCAAGTAAAGAACAGAAACTCATCGAGTAAAGAAGAATACTCATCGAGTAAAGCGGAAAAATTGTCGAGTAAGAGAGAAAAAAAGAAAGAATACTCATCAAGTTGCATCGAGTAGATAACAAAAACTCATCGAGTTGCATTGAGTAAAGATTAATACTCATCAGGTAGCATCGAGTCAAGATTAATACTCATCATCATCAAGTATCATCGAGTCAAGATTAATAATCATCGAGTTGCATCGAGTAGACAACAGAAACTCATCGAGTTGCATCGAGGAAAGAACAAAAACTCATCGAGTAAATAATAGAAACTCATCGAGTAAAGAAGAATGCTCATCGAGTAAAGAGGAAAAACTATCGAGTAAGAGAGAACAATGTCTATGGTATTGTAGATGCCTTAGTTTATTATATTTTTCCCATTATGTATCTCAACATAATATTGTATATATTTGTTCTCACTAGAGTTTTAGTCCAAGTGGGAGATTGTTGGGAATGTCCTAGAACTCGCAGTTCATGTTAAACATTCTATTTTATCAATAACAATGACTTGTTGATTTTGCATCTTATTATGAAAATCCAATAAACGCATCATTGGCTATAGTTTGAATGTTGTAACTTTATGTAGTGACATAAACAGGATCAAGTTGACAGTATATAGCCTAAATGGTCTAATAAGTATATAGATGAAATTGGGTATCTCATCCTGGTAACACTATTGGATGCGACCCACTCTATAGTTGTTACAAGAAGTTGTAAGGTGTTACAAACGATGTGATCCACAAATCGTTCATGTTGAGACATGAGAATGAAGGCATCCTATGCAATGAGTTTGCATATAGACTGGACCACAAAAATAGTCACTTTTCTTTATAACGATCGTTTACTGTTAAAACTGACTATTTCATTTATTATATAACCTAAGTTAACCCAATCTTAATCCCGAGTTAGCTGTGAACTCCTGTTTGTTCGGGATTATCCTTTGATTTGAAAACGGTGAGAGTAGTCCAACAGCACTGCTCAATAAGCTTACCATTTTGGGGATAAGACCGGGGAAAGAGATAGCAAGGGAAAGGCCTTACAACACAAAGTCTTTCTCTGGGGACATAGCTTTGCAAGATGGAATTCACTCCTACCCTATTTAGGGTTAGTAGATAGGTTATTCTCTTAAGTACTAACTCCAGGTCTTGAAAAATCGAAACCCCACCTTCTCATGATAGAGAAAGGTTTTGATTCATAGAGATTATGAATCAAAATTATTCATTAGAGGATCAATAGAAACTTAAGGAACAAGATGTAGTCACAGGGGTAAAACGATATTTTTGACCTAGCTGGGATTACGAACAACCTGTAAAGGATCGACTTACTGATTATGGTTATGAAGTGGACATAATATATCTACAGTGAAGGGAGTTCAATTTATGAACTATAGTGGAGTGTCCTATTAGTTAACGAATGAGGGTTAGATCGAACTAATGAGTTTAGCCAATTAATCTCGAATAGTTGGAGCCCATGATCTATAGGTCCACGAGGTCCCCCTACTAACTCATAAATGGATAAGATTTAGGGTAGCTTGAGAGAGTAATTTGAAATGTTCAAATTAAACGGAACAAGAGAATAAATATTTAAATATGATTTAAATATATAAAGATGATTATTGTGAAAAAATTAATTTAATATTTGATATTAAATTAATTTATGAAATTAATTTAAGAAAATCAAAATTTTAACTAAAATGATTTAATATCATTTTTTGTTTTAAAAAGAAAATGGAAATTCGTTTGCATGGTTCAGAAAATGGAAAAAGAGTTTTCTCCATTACCATCATCTTTATGCTCACACAAAATGCATTATCTTCTCTACTTTGATTCTCCAAGCATGAGCTGCAAGCCATGCACTCCACATCTTTGCATGTTCATCAAATATATATAAAGAAGATTGGAGTTGTTAGAGAAGGGATAATACAGAATTTCGAGAGAAATTGTTTTGAAGAAGAAGTTGTCTTCTTCAGTTGTGCTGCTGTGAGTTTTTCTGGTTTCTTCACATTTTCAAGCTGTTCTTGAGTCCCACAACTCTGCCTAAAGCTCCAAAAACATATTTGGAAAGGCTTTGAGGTGATTCACGTTGATATCAAGTGAAGACAGCAGCTGGACAGACATTTTCTTTGAGAGTTCATCAAAGGTATGTTCTGAAATCCCACTTTTTGAGAAGAGCATGTTTTAGTTTTTGCCAAAATTAGTGAATTAGAAAGCTTATGGATCCTTGATACTTTCGCTGTATGTTGTTTAGCTCTTTCAATTGGTATCAGGGCATCTTTTAAGCTTTCAATTCGGTCTAATTTTGGCAAGGTGGGTGTTTTTTCATGAAATATATGAAATTGATACACTGCTATGGTTTTCTCTGTTTTGGCATTTTAATTCTCTTTAATTTCTCAATTAAATTTGTAATAGGCTCTTGTTTGATGAACATTTATGTGTTAACAAGAGTTTGTGATTTATTTGGAGTCATTAGAGTTGAAATTAAGATGTAATTGAAGAAACAAGCAAAGGAGGTCACTGCTGTTCGAGCTTTTTCAGCTTCTGCTTAAATTTGTTACTGAGGTCCAGTTGCTAAACGATCGTTTAGCTCTAGACGTTACACGATGAGAAGTTACAGCATTCAAACTATAGCCAAGGATGCGTTTATTGGATTTTCATAATAAGATGTAAAATCAACAAGTCATTGTTATTGATAAAATAGTATGTTTAACACGAACTGCAAATTCTAGGACATTCCCAATAAAAAAACAGAGAGAATACTCATCGATTAGCATCGAGTCAAGATTAATACTCATCAAGTTGCATCGAGTAAACAACAGAAATTCATTGAGTTGCATCGAGTAAAGATTAATACTCATTGAATGACATCGAGTCAAGATTAATACTCACCAAGTAGCATCGAGGAAAGAACAAAAAAACATCAAGTAAAGAATAGAAACTCATCGAGTAAAGAAAAATACTAATCAAGTAAAGAGGAACAACTATCGAGTAAGAGAGAAAAATAGATAGAATTTCAGTGGAGAGAGAGAGAGAGAGAGAGAGAGTTCTTATCTGATTGAAAAAGTTTTCCTCAGCCTTTCTGATCAACAAAGCCTGAAAGAAGTTGTGCCATCAGCAGACATGGAGACAGAAATCAATTTGGCCATATATAAAGCAGAAGCTGCCTCTGCCCCGAATAATGGTTTCAAATTATTTGTAAATCTTCAAGCAATTTACAACAAAAATTTCAAATAAAATGTATAATGTCAAGCAAGCTAGGGTTCAAGTAGTCATCAAAATCATCGAAAGAAAATTCCAAATCACCTTTCTAAATCAGAGAAACAGCATTGATGAAGCAACAATGGCAGAGTTGTTACCCATGGAATACACTGGCGGAGTTGTTACCCACCTCCATCATTACAATTTCATCATGTCGTTGATGAAGAAGATGAAACTACAAAGGTTAGGGTTTGCGAATAACAAGAAGAATGATGAACAACAGATTTCATGATTTGCAGTAATGCTAAAGCAACATGAAATTAAAATTGAAGAGAGTAGCAGAAGATGATATACCTTTAGAGAACTAAGAGTGAGAAATGATTAAGAGATTAAGAATGAATGTCAATGGATGAAGGAAATCTAAAACAGAAATCTCCATGAGGAAGTGGATCGTTCAATATCCCATTCAAAATGAACACAACAATTACAGTCTAACCGAAAACAAACAAATTATGCATAAACAGAAGATATAGCATGCTACAAGAAAATACAAGGGATAGAGTATACATACCTTTTAAGAACTCTTCTTCAAGTATCCCTCGATCAATGTCCAATGCGTCCAACGATGCACTCGAATGCAACGAATGGAACAACCAACAACACGAATAACTTAATGCTCCTCGAACCCAATCGAGTCCAACTCGATCCATGAACAAATTTAGAATACCACCACAAGTGTTACTTTGGTATTCTCGGTGTGAGAATCCAGGAGTTGTGGGCTCTGTATGATCTTGGATTGAGAAAGATAGGAGGTATATGATCGAGTAGATGATCAAGTAAGTGGGAGATAAAGACTATCTATCATATAGACGATGTATTTCGATCGTTTAGAAGTTGAAGCCTATCGTATAGACTTTGTTACTCGATTGTGTAGCAACGGTCAAACGAGCAACTATCGTATAGTCAACTCTTAGCTCAATCGTATATGTTGTCAACGTTATCGCTTAGTAAAAATACTTTTTACTTGATAGCCTTTTTCGTGAGATTCTTCCAAGTGAATCAACTACTAATTTTGGAAAATAATTTTTCTTTTTATCTCATGGTTACCATAAAACTTCCAATAACCTCCCACTCAATTCGGTTATTAGAGAAAAAGAATTAATTATCATATAATTAATATATTTTAAATAAATATGACAACCAACTTATCATATTATATTTATAACCTATAATTTTAATATTTCATCATATGAAACATATGAACCATAGTTCTTTTTCTATTTTATAGTACTTAATATAAATCATATTTATATTAATTCCTCCAAATAATGTATCTAATACATCATATCAATTATATCACATATAATTGAATTTCCTCTTGTTAATTTGAACACTTCAAACTAGCCCAAAATCTGATTCTCAACTTGAACCCATTGAGCTACCAAGAGGACATCATGGACCTGTAACTTAAAGCTCCAATAGTACGTGAATAACTGGCTAAACTCTTTAGTCACGAGATCCACCATTCGTTAACTGTTGGTCACTCCACTAAAGACCGACAGCTGCACTCTTTGCACTATAGATATATTTCTGTGTCTGTATGACCAATCAACAGTGCGATAACCCTTCACAAATTGCTCGTAAGTACAATTGGGTCAATTTACCATTTTGCCCCTATAGTTACATTTAACTCCTTAAGTACCACTGATTCCTCTAATGAAGAACTATGACTGAGTCCTCTCTTCCAAAGAAAAGGTGTGGCCACTATGTTCAAGACCCTGAATCAGCCTTTAAAGGAGGAATTTATCTACTTACCCCTGCTTCGGGGAAAGAGTGAATTTCGTTTTGTGTAGCTGAGTTCCCAGCTCCCCAGTAAGACGAATCCCCAAAAAGGTAAGCTTATTAAGTTAATAATTTGGCCACTTTCACCCATACTAATCAAAGGACTGGTCTCATAGGCAAGAGTTCCCAACTCACTCAGGATTAAGGTCATGTCACCTATGGTCATTTTAGTGAAATGTAAGTCTCAATTATCAACGGTGTTATATAAAGAAACTAACCATTTTATGGTATGGGCCTGTCTCTTATACACATCTAGATGTGTATAAATCAACGGTGTTATATAAAGAAACTAACCATCTCGTGGTCCAGTCTTATACAAACTCTTTGTATAGGATACCCCCGCTCGCATGTCTCCACATGAATGGTTAGGATCAGACAATTTGTAGCACTTTACAACACTTGTAACATCTACAAAGCGGGTCGTATCCGTAGTGTCACCAGGATAAGATATCCTTCCTTTATCCTTATACTATAGACCATTTAGGTTATTACTTAAGGCATGATCTACTTGTATGTCTCACATACATGCTTAAGTTACATTAAATAACCACGGATCTTAGTTTATTGGATATGAGTAAATGCAAATAACATAACATTTATTTTATTAATAACAATGCGTACAAAATGTTTACAAACTACGAGACCACCGAGAGAATTAGGACACCAATTCCAACAGACGGCAAAACAGAAGAGCTTTGCTTTATTTTTCCATCAACATATGTAGCGTTGCAACACTATTTGCGTGAGGCGCGCGCGTTTTTCATTTTTCCATCAAAATTCGTAGCGTTGCAATGCTAATTTTCATCGTTGCATCGTTACCCTGTATATTCTAGTATTCTTGACATTTTTAAAACACGAGGTATTGTATTTTATGAAGGAAAATGAATAACCTCCGCTTTTCTAAAACAATTCTTGACATTTTTTCTTTAAAATCACCCATTTCTTGACATTTTTTCATAAAAATGTCAAGTATTTAAAATTGCAAACGTCAAGAAAGGTAGTTTTTCTTGTAATAGTAGTTCAGGTTGTCGAGTCATTTGAATACCCTTAATTCTTATATAACAACAAAAGTTTAAATTTTCCTTTACTCTTCCAACTTTTATACAAATCTTATGTGTCAAAGAGAGCATAGCTCAATCGGAGTATATATGTGTTAACTACCAAAATATATGTAATTTAAATATCACAGAGATTACAAATACTTGTAATGTTAGAACGACATAGAGTTATCAGGATCATTGGTGCTGGATTATTGAGAAATGCTCAGTGCAAGAGATAAGTAAGGTTATTATCATTGCTTGACAAATATGGTAGGCACAGAACAAGTTATTGTTTTGGAGCCTTGCGATAGATTTAGATTCCACTAGTCTTTGTATTGACAAATATATGCAGAAGCATCTAAATAATGTTGGGGACGTCATTGGTAAATAGTTAGCGGATCTTATGGTTCCTAGCCTGTCAATTGACCTTGCTAGTTGATTCCCTCGTCCGAGATAAAAATGGAAGTCGAATACGGGTGCTGCGTGGAATCCAATTAGTTATTCGGGGGGCTTGGATGGGTGATCTTGGATCACTTAAGGTATGTCTATCTTGCTAGTTTGCAACACACTTCCAATTGTAGTGTGGTCAAAGTCTTAAGGTACATGTGATTCGTGCAGGGCTTGATGAGGTCCTAACATTCAATTTAAGCTCAATTCTGGTTGAATCCGACTATTTAGAGGTGATTAAAGTGTTAAACAGGGTTGAGATTGATATCACTAAAGTATCTTTCTTTATTGATAGGGCTGAAGACTCGGCGTAAGTTTTTGGGGATGTCTCATTTTCCTACATTCATTGTGCTCACAATGCTCTCACACACCCTTGTGAAAAAAGGCTTTGAAAGAGATAATTTATTCTATATTACTCTCCCTTTACCTTGAATGGTTCTCATTGATTGTGGATCGTGATTCAGTTCTTTAGTATGTGATGTTATCTTTCTAAAAAAAATCGAGTTGGACCAAACTTAGGTTAAAATGACACAATAAAAATTAATGACAAAGACTAAAACAACCATTTCTATAAAGTTTGGGCAAAACACCAAATTTGAAAAAATAGAGATTGAAACATCATGTTAAAATATTGAAATATGTTAATGCGAGCATATTTCAAATGATATAAGATATACATTATTGATCAAGAAAGATTAGAGATCTGAGTCTTCTCACCTCAAATTATTTATACGATTATCATAAAAATGTAGAAATAGCTTTTTTTTTCTGAGTTAGATTTAACCTTTAATCAATTTCTTTAGATGCTAAATTTTCGAAGTTATAATTATATTCTTAAAGAAAGTTATACCACAAATAAGAGTGAATATTCAAATTTATCAAAAAATATCACAACCAAGGTACATGCAATTTGATATAAATCTATAACACTTTTTTAGTATAATGGAACATAGGAATTTAAACCACATGAGTCTTGGTCTCTAATGCATGCCAATGCAATAATTAAGGGGTATTTCGTCAAATCCATGGCCAATTAAGGAAAATCAAATCTTGAAGGTGAGAGAACCATTGGGATGTATGCCCTAAAACCTTGTAGTTATATGTTAGTTGAATCGATGGTTGATTAGGTTTATATAACTTGTGCAATAATCCATAAACTATGATCAAAAGTTGTTTGATGTAACTTAAACATGTATGTGGAAACATACAGATGAATCATGTTTAAGTGATAACCTAAATGGTATGTAGTATATAGATAAGGTTAGGTACCTTATTCTAGTGATACATATAGCTCGTTTTATAGTTGTTACAAATGTTGTAAAGTACTACAAATGATATGATCTTGATCATTCATGTAGAGACATGTGAGTGGGGGCGTTTTATACAAAGAGTTTGTATAATACCAGACCACGAAATGAATAGCCTCTCTATATAACACTGTTGATAGAAGAAACTTACATTTCACCAGGATGACCATAGGTGACTTGACCTGAATTCTGAGTAAGTCGTGAACTTC
Organism: Benincasa hispida; assembly: GCF_009727055.1. Classification (NCBI taxonomy): domain Eukaryota; kingdom Viridiplantae; phylum Streptophyta; class Magnoliopsida; order Cucurbitales; family Cucurbitaceae; genus Benincasa; species Benincasa hispida. The sequence goes on along the minus strand of NC_052357.1, from coordinate 63,108,644 downwards.
TACTTAGGAAGGCGGTCCTTTGATTTATATAGGTGAGAGTGGCCAATATCATCGACTCAATATGCCTTCCACTTTGAGGATTCGTCTAATTGCGGAGTTGGGAACACAACATCACAAGAAGGAATTCACTCCTTCCCCACTATTAGAGAAAGTAGAGAAATTGTTCCATTGGAGGGTTGATTCTAGGGCTCGAACAATGTGGCGCCACACCCTCTCCTGACCCGATAGAAGTTTAGTCATAGTTAGAATATGACTTATTGTTAGAGAGATTAGTAGTACTTAAGGGGTTAGATGTTGTTGAATGAGAAATTTTGGCCAATTAAATTTTGCCAAGTCATCAACGAAAGTCCAAGCCTATTGGGAAAATTATATGTTGGATCAGGCCAAATAATCAAAGTCCCTCAGGCCCAACTCATTTCAAGCCCATGGTGAAATTTTGGGCCAAATTAAAGAATGAGCTCAAGCTCAATATTTCAGCCCAACAACAAATGACCCTAAGCCCAACTTTACCCCAAGCCCAATTTGGGCCCAAATAAAGTAATTGGGTCAAAGACCATGTAAAGCCTATGAGAAACCCTTATAAATAGAGGCCCTATCTCTTGATTTTGGGGGTAATTGGAAGAATTGAAGGTCAAAGTTCTCTAAAGATCTAAAGTTATGAAGATTGAAGCTCTGAAGATCTAAAAAAATACAACTCCTCTCGAGCTCTAAAGACTAATGCTCTCAAGCTCTCAAGCTCTGAAGATTGAAACTCTAAAGCTCTTAAGATCTAAAGAATATAACTTCTCTCAAGCTTTGAAGACTAATTTTTAAAGCTCTCAAAATCTGAAGTCCATATGACTAAAGCTCTGGAGATCTAAAAAAAATAACTTTTGTAAAGTTTTAAGACCAATCCTCCCAGAAGATTAACAAACCCAAAGGTCGATTCTTTAAGAAGATCAATAAGCCCAAAGGTCCATTGATAAGAAGCTAACCATCATAGAAGAACATGAAACTTTACAAGAGAAAAATGAAGCTCAATAAACTCAATCCAGCTCAATCGAAGCTCATGTTAAAAATCCATGGGAGAAATTTTCAAGTGAATCTAATCATGAGACAATCATTATGCCCCAAAAACCAATGATGAGCTAGAGCTAAAAGATTTTTAGAAGGATTAAATACTTGCTTTGAAGATAAGTTTCTAGCCAATGGTCTAGAATTGCAACCATTGAAGCTCCAAGAGTCATTTGGTCATCCAAAAGCCATCATGAATCTAAAAATTCAGATTCATTTACATGGTTAACATCCCATGTATTTAATTAATGTTATGAATTTACATTTAATGAATGTAGCCAATATAAGTGAAAGGTTGCATCCTTTCATGATGTCTATTCAATTAGTTTAAATAGGGCTCTAATCTCCACATTTGAAAACAACACTTTGAATTTGAATGAAATTTCCTTAGAGTTTATGCTTTTTCTTTGTATTCATGTGTTTGGAATGCATGTTTTAAGACTTTCAATCTAGTTTGATCAATTAGATTGTGGAAAGTTCGAAATCTTGAAGTTAGGAATGAGTTTTTCTTTCTTCTTGATTATCGATCAAATTTTCAAGTCAAATCTGTTTAGCTTTCCTGAGGTTGCTTACTAAATAGTTACTTTGGGTTATTCTTATTACTGTTGTGGGGGTTTACCTTGTTTAGGGGGGAGTTCTCAAACATGATTGAGGTAGTGCCCTTTATCATTTGGTATCAGAGCTTTGGTTCTAAACCGATTATATCCTTACTTGTTTTCTTTTCCATGTCATCTTTATTTCTAATGATGGGCTAGCCCTTTATCATTTAGCTCTAGCCCATCATTGGTTATCTTCAAATAAGTCTTTTCCATGTCATCTTTATTTCAAAGTAAGCATTTCCATGTCAATCTAGTCTTACGTCACATCCTTACCTTCTAGCTAAATTAACATTGTTCTTGTATGATTCTCATAAGAATACTATAAGACTTGCTGAAGTTTGAGATATTTCTAGTCTTAGGAGTAATTCTATATATATTAAGTGCAAACACATCTTCTAAAGAGTAATCACGTGAGGGAGTGCTAGTGAGGTCCATTTTTATTTTACTTTGTTTTTTCTTTTGCAGGATGGCCAATCAAGATGATGTTAAAGTTAACGAAGTATTTTGAGAGAGGCACAACAAGGATCTATGGCGCGAATGATCCATACTATAGAAGTATTGACAGATCGTTTGGATAGGTTGGATCTTGAGCATCAGGCAAGGGAAAGAGTGCCGCCTTCTCCACCACAACCTGCATTAATTCACCATAATGATGACCAATATGAAGGTGATTGTTCTGACGCATTGGACGAGGACCAAGTTACATTACTTGGGGCGCCAAGAGGAGGAGAAAGACGTGTTGAACATAAGTAGTTAGAAGAAGAGGTCGAGGGAGAGGATATCAAAATTCCAAAGGCGAGCTCAACGAGAAACAACTCCAATTGATCTTAATATGGGGGGAATCAAATTTAAAATTCCAAAGTCCTTTGGAAAAACTGATCCATAGGAGTACATTAAATAGAAGAAGATTGGAAAATGTAGAATCTTGGGTTTTAAACCTTAGAAGCTTTTTAAGCTTTGTTTCTTGTGTGTTATAGGGAGATAATGCATAAATATTTGGAGCATTCAAGTGAAAATTGATTTAACTTGCTTGTGGAGTACTTTAAACATCAAGAGTTTGTGGGAGTTGTAAAACTTTGTCCGATCCTTGGTTTATTAGATCATCTAAGTAATTTTTCATCTATCCTATCTTAAGGGTTGAGATCAAATTGGTTTTGGGGTCTGTTGGGATTGAGTTCTTTGGGTCTTATTTTTCAACATGGTTTATAGATCCGACACTCACGGGTTTCTTAACATTTAAGAAAAGTGAAGACAATGTGAAGTCTAAGAAATTAGACAAGAGTGAGGAGAGAGAAAAGGGTAAAATAAGAGAGAAAAGTGAGACAAAAGAAACACCAAAGAATTGCTGTGGAAAAAAATCATTAAGTAAAGAAAATCATGCATGTCGGATTTATTCTCCAACTAATGTTCTTTCCAATTTTTTTCTTATGTTCTTAATGGCTCATTGAAGACATGGCGAAAGAAGCACATAACCCAATACATGAAATTCATATTCAATAAACATGAATATGTTACGATCCACTTGTTTGAACAAGCTTGACATGATGATTACAAAGTTGCTTTACAAGGTTATCCTAAAGATTCGAAGACGAATCTTCTTGAAGAAGGGGGGAATGATAAGAAGTTGACCATCATAAAAGAACATGAAGTTTTACAAGAGAAAAATGAAGCTCAACAAGCCCAATCCAACTCAATCAAAGCTCATGCTGAACATCCATGGGAGAGCTTTCCAAGTCAATCTAATCATGAGGCAATCATTATGCCCCAAAAACCAATGATGGGCTAGAGCTAAAAGACTTCTAGAAGGATTAAATGCTTACTTTGAAGATAAGTTTCCAGTCAATGGTGAAAAGTTGCAACTGTTGAAACTCCAAGAGTCATTTGGTCATCCAAAAGTCATTATGAATCTAAAAATTCAGATTCATTTACATTATTAACGTCTCACGTATTTAATTAATGTTATGAATTAACATTTATTAGAGAAGCTGAAAGGGTATTAGATGAATGTAGCCAATATAGGTGACTGTGAGATAAAAGAAAAATTATTTTCCTAATATTAAAAGTTACTTGATTCGGAAAGAACTCACGGTGACAAGCTATCAAGTGAAAGAGTTTCACTAAGCGATAATTATGCAGAGACTAAACGATCGTGCAACTTTGAATATACGATAGCCATTCAGCTGATCCTAGCTAAACGATTGAGCACATCGTCTATACGATAGACAGTGTAGAATTTTCCACTTGCTCGATCGTCTACTCGATCGTAGTCCTTCAATCTCTTCCTCAAGCCAAAATCATACAGAGCCCACAACTCCTGGATTCTCACACCGAGAATACCAAGGTAACCATTATGATGGTGTCCTCACTCAATTCGTGGATATAGTTAGACCCGATTGTTTTCAAGGAGTTGTTGGACGCATTTTTGTGTTCGTTGTATTCGCGCAGAGTTCTGTTCATTGTGTTCGAGGGATGTGTTGGACGCATTGTAGATTGATTGAGAGACACTTTGAAGAATGGTTCTTCAAAGGTACGCATACTCTATCCCTTAATTCCTATAGTAACATGCTGTAATTTCGTATATATGCATGACCTGTTAGTTTCCATTTTTAGATTGTAATTGATTGTGTTCACTCGAATGGAATTTGGAACGATCCCTTCCGCTGCTCATGGAAATCCTCATGTTTGATTTTCTTCACTTCCTGAGTCTAAATGATCAAAATAGATGCAAAAAATCGATGATCCAAATTGCTATAAATATCATCGAGTCATCTGTCATCCAATGGAAAAATGCTTCGTTCTAAAAAAGCTAATTTAAAGATTAGCTCAAGAAGGAAAAATTGAGCTTGAATTTGATGAAACTGTTGGGATTGATGCCCTAAAGTCTCGCCGTCCTGTAGTTTTTAAACAGTATGTACGAACGCTTGTGTTGTTAATATATGATATTTACTTCACATCTTGTATTTTGCTCGGTTAATTGTTTCATTTGCTTCACCACAAATCAATAAACATGAAATCCCTTGTTATCTGTATGTGACTCAAGCATGTATGTGGTGACATACAAGTAGATCATGTCTTGAGTGATAACCAAAATGGTCTGTAGTATATGGATAAAGGAGGGAAATATTATCCTGGTAACGCTACGGATGCGGCACGCTTCATAAAATAGTCACAAGTGTTGTGACTTGTCACATATGGTCTGATCTTAATCATTCGTGTTAGGGACATACGAGCGGGGTGTCCTATACAAAGATTTTGTATAAGACCTGACCACGAAGTGTTAACCTCTCGTCATATAACACCGTCCATGACAGAGATTTCACTTCACTTGATGACCATAGGTAACATGACCTCAATTCTTAGTGAGTTGGGAACTTCTGCCATTGAGGGCGGTCCTTTGATTGTGTATGGGTGTGAGTGGCCAGGTCGCTGATTCAAACCTACCATTTTTGGGGATTCGGCTGATTTGGGAGCTGGGAACTCAGCTACATAAGATAGAATTCACTCCTTCCCCGAGGTAGGGGTAAGTAGATAGATAGCTCCCTTAAGGATTGATTCCGAGGCTTGAACGATGTGGCGCCACACACCTTCTCTTGACCCGAGAGGTGTTCACACATAGTTGGACTATGTTTGTATTGTTCATTAGAGGAATCAATGGTACTTAAGGAGTGAGATGTAACTACATGGGCAAAACAGTAACTTGGCCTAGCTGTACTTACGAGCATCTGTGAAAGGTCATCGTACTCATGATTGGTTATATCTAATGGACACATAAATATATTTGTGGTAAGAAGAGTTCAGCTGTTGGTCTTTAGTGAAATCACTGACAGTTAACGGATGGTGGATCTCATGGCTAAAGAGTTTAGTCAGCTATTCACGTATCGTTGGAGCTTCGAGCCACAGGTCCATTAGGTCCCCTGGGTAGCTTGGATAAAGTTGAGAACCAGTGTTTGGGTTAATTTGAAATGTTCAAATTGACAATAGGAAGTTCGATTATATATGATAGAATTGGGCTGGTTAATTATATATGATATAATTGGCTAAATGTATGAGATACATTATTTTGGAGGAAATTAGATATAAATATGATTTATATCAAGTAGAGGAGAAAATACTATAGTAGATATGTGATATCAAACCATAGGATAAAAATATAATATGATTATATTTATTAATTAATTGATTGATTAATTATATGATAATTAATCCTTTTTTTCAAGTTCGGGTGTGGGTAGTGGGCAGCGTTGGTTATGGTAATCGATGGGTTAAAAATGAAAAAAGTTTTCATTTTGAATCATGCAATTGATAATCCATCAGATCGCCCAGAAGTTTTCGTGAAGCGCATGTTTGTGAAAGAAAACGATCGCTCGAGAGCCTATACGATAGTCGCTCTTCGTCTAGACAATCTTCTACCTCGCGCTAAACAATCGCACGTTATTTCCTACTTGATCGAATAGTTTCTCTAAATAATCGTATAGTGTGTCGGTTTTACTAAACGATCGTGTACCTTTTCCTAAACGATCATTTAGTAAATCCTACACAATCATGTAGCTCCTCTATGCGATAAGCACTTCTGCTATACGATAGCATTGTTTTCTCTCCCACTTGCTTATCTTCTACACAACTCGTATTTCTTCCGTCCTCTACCAAATTCACCAAAGCCCACCCTTTGGGTTTTCACTCCAAGAATACCTGGGGCTCTTTAGTGGTGGTGTCGTCCCCATTGTGGTCGTGAGTTCACGTTGTTCATGTCGTTGCAGTCGACGTTTTCCACCGGGCGTTGGTAGAACACTTGGAGGGTTTCCGCTGCGTTGGAGTTCCAGAGATTGAAGATAGTCTTCAACTGGTAAGGAACTCTTTCCCTTATGATATTGTTATTCATAGCATGCCGTTAATTAAGTTTTGATTGCATAACTGTATGTTGAATGTATATTGTATGTATTTCGGTCACGGTGAGATCGGAGCAATCCGAACATGCTCATGGAACTCATCGATATGAGATCATTCAGAAACAACTCAATCAAATTATGCTACAATAACAATAAATAGTTGCAATCAAATAAACTTTACAAGTTCATATCATATCAATTCGAATAAGCCAATGATTCAAAAGAAATCGAACAAAGAACTTTTGTCTTCGATCGTATTAAGCCAACAATTACTCGGTTTTCAATCTTCCAAAGATTGGGTATGACAATGAGAAAAGAAGAAAATCAATATTTAACGTCCGCTTCCACTAAAACTTCTTACGAAAGGCTAAGTGTCTCCACATCAAAGAGAGATCAAACTTCGTCATCTACTTTTGATCGTCTCAAAGTGAAAAGAGATCAAACTTCGCCATCTGCTTTCCAAAAATGATTTTAACCTAAGTTTGCATGCAAGTCTGAATTATTGATTTTAATTTTGAACTTCATTTAATTATAACTATTATAAAATAAATGAAACAAGTTAAAACCATACATTGCATTCAATGACATACTTAGTAAAATTATAACATTTATAAAATTATCTAAAATAGTGTCATGCTTCATGCAATCTCCATTTCATTACTTAACATACATAACAATTATCAAATAAAGTAATGAAATAAAAATGATAACATTCATACATACATCCAACTATATATTATAACTCTTATAATATAAATGAAGGATGACAATGTTATTATGCATGCAAGCATATATTATAACACTTATATTATATGATGCATGAGCATGCTATAAAATAAATTATGCAACTATGTTATAACATTTATAATATTCATGATGCATGATTAATGCATAACCTATGGTGGGATTTTACTATATGACATACATTATGACATATAAAATAATAAAATTAAACCATACATCAAATGCATAATTTAAAGAATAATTTATGGACCAGGATTAGACTTCTAAACCATTAATTAAATTAATAATTTAAAACTAACTATTACAACAAGAGAGCTACTTGAACCGAACCAAAAAACTCGAACCAAGCTGCAAACCGCTTAAACCAAACCATACGTGAACCAGTCAAACCACAAACTGAACCAGGCGCGAACCACGTCATTCTTTTCGTCTCAAAGCATTGTAACACTATGACCTAGTGTTGCAATGCTACGAAAAAATTCTTCCGTTCGTCTCTTCATAGCGTTGTAACGCTAGGGCACAACATTGCAACGCTGCTATACAGTCACCTACTGTACAATGTCGTTTTCCTCTTACTCTTCTCCGAGTTGGCCTTGATTTCTCCAGAGAATCACCAGAAAACTCACGGACGACACAAGACATAACAAATATGACTTGATTGCAACAGTTATGCCCAAAACACCAGGCCCTTACAAATTAAATTTGTAAAGAAAACAGTAAAACTATACATCCCAATCCTGAAACATCCAAAATTGCAAATAACATATATTTCATATACATTCATCAACATAAATGGATAAAATGTACAGACCTCAACGTCAATCTATAATTTAATTTTGAAAATTGAAAAATTGGGAACCAAAACACCACGCTGATACCAATTGAAGGATTGTGAGATCCATAGCGGAAGCGGGATCGGTCTCAATTTTAAAATTTACAGAGAACTAAAATTACAGAGAACAGAAATTATGCATAATATAAAATTTACAACATGTTATACAAGGAGAAAGAATTATGATTTGAATAATTAACTTACCCCTTGAAGAACCAAAAAAGTTTTCACGAATTTCCTCCCAATTGGTCATGAACTCTTCATACAGAAACACGAACAAAAAACAATAAACCCAACTTTGGACACCACCACAAGAGAGCTTCTTGTATTCTTCGTTGGGGTTGAGAATTAGTAGGAGTGCGTGGGCTCTAGTATGATTTTGAGAGAGAGAGAGATAAAATTTGAGAGAGGAGAATTTTTTTCTGTGTGTTTCTTGGGAGAGAACCAGCGCACTGTGTAAAACACAACAAGAGGAAGAAGATAAAAGAACTTCTGCCAACTGTCCACTCCCACGCTTGATTAAGAGAAAAACCAAGGGAGAGTTATCCTTAAATTAAATATAAGATTTAATTTACTAAATAATATAATATATATGATAATTAACTTATCATATATTATATGTTATATCGAATATAACACATAACTATAATTTTATATTGTATCAAATACAATATAACCTATAGTTTAAATTTCTCTCAATAATGCATGGTATTTAATATAATTCTAATTCATATTAAATTTAATTATATAAATCTCATTCGTACAATTAGTATTTGAATCATATTCAAATATTTAATTACTCTCAAAATAATCTTTATATTATAATGTATCAAATACATTATATTAATTATATATGATATATTAATTTAAATTAATTATATCATATATAATTAATTCACTCGATTGATTTGATCAAATTAATTCTCAATAATCCTTGTTGAGTTACAGAGGGAACCTTATGGACCTGTAGATTGAAGCTCCAGTGGTACTTGGATAATTAATTAAACTCTTTTAATTAAATTATCCAACATCCATTAACTGTCAGTCACTCCACTAAAGATCGACAGCTGCACTCTTCACACCACAGATATTTTTCTGTGTTCGTTAGATATAACCAGTCAACGATGCGATGACCCTTCACAAATTGCTCATAAGTACAGTTGGGTCAAAATCACTGTTTTGCCCATGTAGTTACATCTAACTTCTTAAGTACCACTGATCCATCTAATGAAGAGTAAGTCATAGTCCAACTATGACCAAACCCCTTTTGGCCCATGAGAGGGTGTGGCGCCACATTATTCATGCCTCAGAATCAGCCCTTAAATGAGCAATTTATCTATTTACCCTAACATTAGGGAATGAGCGGTTTCCATCTTGTGTAGTTGTGTTCCCAGCTCCCTAATTAGATGAATCGCCAAATTTGTAGGCTTATTCAGTCGACGATCTAGCCACTCTCACCCATACAAATCAAATGACCACCTTCATAAGTAGGAGTTCACAACTCACTCAAGATTCAGGCCATATCACCTATGGTCATCCTGTTTGAAATATAAGTCTCTAGTATTAGTGACATTATATAATGAGACTATTCATTTCATGGTCCGATCTTATACAAACCTCTTTATTTAGAATACCCTCACTCACATGTCTCTACATGAATGATCAGGATCATATCATTTGTAGCATTTTACAATAATTGTAACGTCTACAAAGCGGACCGTATTCGTAGTGTCACAAGGATAAGGTATCCAACTTTATTCATCTTCTACAGACCATAAACATGATTGATCTACATGTCTCTACATACATGTTTAAGCTACAAAAAATAACATTGAGTTAATGATACTAAATGTCAAATAAAATACCTCATATTTTATTAAATAAATAAATTGTTTGTACAATACAATTACAAACTACAGGACTCACGAGATTTAGGGCATTAAACCTAACACATACTACCTTGCACGAGATTATACAAGGTAGAGGAATAGAAAAATGTCTTTGTTAAAAAGAATATTCAATATTCTCTTTGCTCTCTTAAATAAATAAGCTTCAAGTGTTCGACGTCGCCTACTTTAAGTTCAAGGCATTGCTCACCTAAAGTTCGACATTTCGTCTTCAACATTCAATATATCTTCAAATTCAAGTTTGGAGGCTTCGACGATGATATATCTTCAAAACTCAAGTGTGAAGGCTTCAATGACGCATTTTCAAAATCAAGTGCAGAGGATTCGATGATACTTCATCAAGTAAAGTGCAGAGAATTTGTTGGTGCTTCATCAATGTTCGAAGAGTTCATCGATGTTTCATCAAGCTCAAGCTCAGAGGATTTGTCAAGGCTTCTTCATGTTCAAATGCAAGGGATTCGTAAGTGTTGCATCATACTTAAGATTGGAGGTTCCACGAAGTCAGATCAGATGCTCAGGTCATGATGTCAAGTTTAATATAGAAGGCACAAATCCATGTCTGATGCAGGAGGTGAAAAGCCATATTTGGTGCAAAAGGTGAAAATTCAAGGTGAATAATTAAAATGTCCCTTTCTAATAAGGAGAACCATTATTTTGCAAAAAAAAATGTCAACGTAGAGAAGTAAGTCTTGACTACACAATCTAAAAGAAATAATGACGTGAAAGGCTTAAGAAAAATAGTGAACTTCATAAGGTTTGGACATATTCTGAGTCCAAGTAGATGGAGAATACTAAAATGTACATATGTCCAAGGTGTTGAACTTATAATGTCACTATCCTTAGACAACAACCAAACATTGGAATATAATCCAAACCTCTCAGAGTTTGACGTGGCTCGCTTCATCTCCCAGAGTTTGACATGGCCCACTTCATCTCCCATAGTCTGGTGTGGCTCGCTTCATCTCCCATAGTCTGGCGTTTTCTTCTCTGCCTTCTCCTCTCAAAAGACCAAGGGAGAAACAACATCTCTTAACTTCGGCGTGACTCACTTTATCTCTCATAGTATGGCGTGACTCGCTTCATCATCCCTATAGTCTGGCGTGACTCGCTTCATCCCCATAGTTTAGCGTGGCTCTCTTCATCCCCATAGTCTAGTGTGGCTAACTGCATCCCCACAGTATGATGTGGCTCACTTCATCTCCATAGTCTGATGTGGCTCGCTTCATCTCCCATCTTCAAAGCACAATGGTATTCACGCTTCATTTTTAAAGATAGATGGCGTTTCTGCTTCATCTTCAAAGCTTAATGACGTATTCACTTCATCTTCAAAGCTCGGCATCGATATTTTTGTTGTCCCCCTTTCTTTAAAGCTTGGGATCAATGACTTTGGACACCACCTTACTTTCAAGTTCATTTCTCATTTTCAGGATTGGTTGGATAACTTTGTTGTCGCCTCATTTTAAGCTTGATGATTAAAAAAAAAAAAAAAAAGTTGGGGCAAGTTATTTACCAAATAGTGAATTAAAAACAATTATATAGGCACAAAAAAATGTAGAGTTGCCAAAAATGTTAGATTCAATTCATTACCTGACTTTGATTTGTTTCTAAAAGGGTGAGAATAAAATAAGTTGAAAAAAAAGCCATTAAAAAAGGATATTGTAGAAAAGGTGGAAAAATAAATTATTAAAAAAAGAGTTTTCAAACAAACTAAGAAATAAAATACTTGTTTAAAAAAATTGAAAAGAAAAGTCCAAAAAAAGTGAACAAAAAAATGAAATTGAAAAGGCAAAAGTTATAAAACAAATTCTATAAAACTAAAGAAAATGGTAGAAAATTTAATGAAGAAAAATTAATTAAAAGAAAAAAAATGGTGAAAATAAAATTAAAAAGAAAAAAAGAAGGAAAATAGTTTGAAAACGTAAAGAAACAAAAAGTTTTAAAAAAAAACAGTTAAAAAAGAAAGAAGTAAAATAAAACCAAAGAAACAAAAAAAAAAGTGAAAACTGTAAAATTAAAAAGAAGAAAAAAATGTAAATATATTTTTTAAAAAAATTACAAAAAAAGTGGGAAAAAATAAAGAAAAAAAATTAAAAAATTTAAAGAAAAATCCCTAATTTCCCTCATCTTTTCTCTCTAGGCTCGCAACGCCCCCTAAACAAAAATTCCTCTCTTAAAATCACCCTTGCCGCTTGAAGTTTGTGTTGTGCTCCGTCCAACTCTTATTGGCCGATTGATTTGCAGATTGCACCGTCGTGTACTAATGCATCATCTTCCTTAACAGAAGCTTCAACCAAACAGCGACGATCCATAGCCTCCATTAGTAGCACTAAAAAAGGGAATGAGAAATAAAAGGAAACAAGAGTCAAAGATTAATTTGAATTGTTTAAATTAATTAAAGAGAATTGATTATATAAGATATAATAAATATAATGTATGTGATACATTATAATAATAAGTTTCATTTTAGAGAAAATAAATATTATTCAAATATTAATTATATGAATGTGATCCATATAAAAACTATATGTTAAAATTAATATGAATACGATTTATATTAATTCTATAGGTTGTTTGAGAGATTAAAAACTACAAGTTATATTTCAAAATTCAATTAAAATTAATGAGAGGGAGTTATTTTGATATTAATAACATAATGTACTTCATCTTCCTCGATTAAATTTTTTCGGTGGACTCTCAAAGAAGAAATTGCTCTCAGAATCAAAAGCTCTCTCCTTCAAAAAATTAATCTCCTGAAGCCCACACCTCTCGACAATTCTCTATCTTGAGAATAACGGGGAAGAACTTGTGGTAGTGTACGGGTTTTGAAGTTCAGTTGTTTTTTTTTTTTTTTTTGCGTTATGAGTTCGAGGTAAGAGTTCGAACCGTTCGTGTTCGTGCAGTGAGTTGGAGGAGAATCATGAAGAACTTGGTCTTCAAGGGTAAGTGGTACTTTAATCCCTTCTTCCTCTCAATATTATGTACAAAGAATGTTGTATGTGTTATATCCTAGTTTTCGTCCTCTGATTGTTCTGCAAAATTAAAATTGGGACACGATCTTTTGTTACGAGTAGTCACATACTCCTTTCAAGAACACCCTAAAAAAAACAAAAGTTCTATATTACTTCATAACAAAAAAGTTATTGTTACAACTCTAAAATAGTTATTTATAACTTTACAATAAAACAAACAATTAACCAATTAATTATAAAATAATAATTAACACTAATTAATATTAACAAATAAATAAATATTAAACTTAAATAAGCTAATTTTCTTTTTATTATTTCCATCACATACTACATTAATTGAGTTATGTTCACTTCAAGAATATAAATCTAGAGCATTACTCATCAATTCTTTCAATATAAAATATGTACATATATTGAGAAACATTATCAGTTGTATTTTATATAATTTAACTTCACTATATTTGTTAAAATGATCATAACTCAACTGTCATAATGAACTATCAATCTCGAAGTTAAAAATTGATCTTCCTACCCAAAAATTATTATTGCTTTTTAATTAAAATATATATACTTTTGTTTAATAAATATAAACCGGAAATTTCCAAGCCGTTGGGAGGAAAAAACGAAGAATGAATAAATAAATTAAAGAGGGGCCGTTTCATCGTGTGGTGTTCAATAAACGGGGCAGATGAATGAATCTGAATCCGCGTTGGGGGTGAAATTACAATTAAGGAAAAGTACGGATTCGCTTCCCAATGATTACAAAAGGGTTTCCTTTCAAGATTTTATTTTATTATTTTTATTTTTATTAATAATAAAAACAAGACACGGTAATTCATACTTGTTTGTGGGAAAATTCTTATAGATAGACAAAAACATTTTCGGAATTTTTTTGTTATAAAATTTAAATATTTTTAAATATTTTCAATTATTTTAAAATGATTATTAAATTACCATTTTAGTCATGCTATCTTTAAAAAATAACAAATATGTCAAACTCAAATATACTTCTTCTTTCTTTATTCTTTTTAGTTTGGTTTGGAAATTAAACAAATCATCTTTTACATATAATAATTTCACTAAACACTGAATTAAAATATACACTATTATTTTAATATTTAATAATAGAAATTAAATTACAAATTTAATCCATAAACATTTTCAAATTTGTGTCTAATAGTGGTTTGAAGTAAACAAAAGTATTCATGATGTTTCAATATTGTATCTAATAGATCAACTTTATTAAAAGAGTTTAATAAAATTTATTTCGTATCGTTCAAATTCTTTAGACCCCGTTTGATAATTATTTTGTTTGTTCTTTTTCTATTTAAAAATTAGGACAAAAAATTATCATAGTATGACTGTAGATACAATTATACCCTTAAACTTTCAATTTTAAAAATCAAACCCTCAAAATTATATAAATCTTAAAATTGTGTCAGCTTGGACTTTCAAACTTACATAATTGTATATAACATTTGTTAAGTTTAAGAGCCTAATTCCCGTCATTTGTGGGTCCAATATTTATAATTGAGGTAAGTTTTGGGTCCAATTTTAACATTTGTAGAAGTTCAGAGGTCCAATTTTTAGAGTGTAATTGTAACTATTACATACTTCAGGAGTGACTTTTGCAATTTACCATAAAAATTAAGTCTATAGTCATCACTTCCAACTCTAATTTGCTTACTTTCTTGTCTACTTTTTGCCAGTGGTTTTAAAAAACCAAACAAAAAAGTAGCTTTTAAATTTTGTTTTTGTTTTTGAAATTTAGTTAAGAATTCGACTATTATACTTAAAAAGATGCAAATCATGGTAAGAAATGAGGAGGAAATATGCTTAATTTTTTTTTAAAAAAAAAATGAAATGATTACCTAACGGAATTTTAACTTTTAGTTGTATATTTAATGAATTTCTGAAATATTCACCATTTTATTAAACTAGTAGATTTATTAATCATAAAATAAAATTATGGATTTACACATTTATATAGTCTATTAAAATTGGTTCAAAATTGTATTAAATTAAACTTGTAATTTAATGAAAAAAATGAAATACAAACATTGATCACGGAAGAAAAGTAGTTCAAAATTCAAACGTACGCCATTAGAAAAGAAAACAGCGTGGAATTTACGTTCAAAATGGGGGAAACGAGGTTTGGGAAATTGGGCATGTATCATTGTTATATTATTATTATAATCTAACGTAATCATATTGTTTCAAATTCCTAGCATCGCATTCACATTTTATTAGTGGATTTAATTTAATCAGCTATGGCTTATTGAAAAGAATCATAAAATCATCCACTTAAAACTTAATAGGTTAAAATGTCGTTTCATTTTGGCAAAAATATTAGAAGTACAGTTGTCATTTATTGAAGAAATTCAAAGAAGTGATGGATTTCAAATATTAAAAAATGAGTCTACGCCTTCGGTTTCAATTTGTCGCGGTTATAAACACTTATTAAGTGTGTTAATTTTAATTGAATTCTCTTTGCGTATTTTATAGTTTGAGAGTGAAAAAAAAGCGTGAATAATATAAAACCTTCGAGAGAGTGTTCTTATAATTTGGATTAAGAGAGAGAATTATTCTTTGTGGGTGTAATAAAATTTTCATATAGTAGAATTTTTTTGGTTCGTGATTTTTTTCTCAAGTTTGAAGTTTTTCAAGTTAAATCTTGTGTTTCCAGTTTTATTGCTTTCTTTTAACTTCTCAATTGTTTTTCTTCTTATTCTTGCAGTAGTAGTGGAAGATTTTTCCCACCAATAAATTTGTTCGATTTTAGTCATGTACTTTCAATTGTTTGATTTTAGTATTTGGATTTTCAGTTAATGTGAAATTTAGTCCCTCGATGTTAAATTTTGAAATTGATTAAATAATAATAATAGTTTTAAGAAAATTATTTTAAATGACAAATTGCTAAAGATATTTACAGATGATAGCAAAATATCATAGTTTTTCGGTGATAGACAGCTATAGATAGCGATAGATTACTAT
Source organism: Benincasa hispida (assembly GCF_009727055.1). Classification (NCBI taxonomy): domain Eukaryota; kingdom Viridiplantae; phylum Streptophyta; class Magnoliopsida; order Cucurbitales; family Cucurbitaceae; genus Benincasa; species Benincasa hispida. The sequence goes on along the minus strand of NC_052357.1, from coordinate 63,092,660 downwards.
CTGAGTCTATGTCTATCATAACACAAACAGACACAAATAGATATTTTGCTATTATGTATAAATATTTTGGTTCATTTTTCTATATTTGAAAACAACATTAATTTTAATACGAAGAAAGATGGTACGTTTAATACGTTTTAAAATTTACAGGAAAATTATTATTTTAATTATTATATAAATTTTGGAAACATATTTACATGTTATATTTTTTCACGAAAAATATTATTATTATTTAACTAATTTTATTAAACTTGAGTTTTTTTAATGACTAAATTTAAGATTTATTGAAAATATGAAGACAAAAGTTGAACCAACGTTAAAGTATATAGATCAAAATGGTATTTAAAAAAATAAAATTATTGGGTAAAAAAAAGGAGATTTGATTTGAACTTCTAGAAAAATGCATAAATATATACCAACCTATAGGAAAATATCTCTCTAAATGTGAAGAAACAAAGGTTAGTGGAGGTAGATGCCCCCATTAACTTGACATGTTCCTTTATTGAGTGGGTTTAATGGATATTGTTTTAAGAAGCAAAATCATTGTGTAAAGATTATAAAATTAGCTTTTGAAAATATATTATGGTCAAATGACTTAATCATTACTTTATAGAAGAAAATAATTAATAAAGTTTTTTTAAAAACCTTTTTAAATTAATTAACACGTCATATTTTAGATAAATAGAAATTACTTTTTTTAAAAAAATTGAACTTCTTGATGTTGATAGCAAAATTTAGTCAAGAAGGCATGCTCATTTTATCTTTACGTATCTTTAACAATAAATTTGTATTTTGCAGATTGAATATAGCTTGCAAAACAAAGAAAAATGAGCATCAGTGTGGTGCTTGACACGAGAACTTCGATGCTTAAGTCAATATTTAACAAAGAGTTTGAGTAAGCTTTTAGGGGGAAAATAACTTACCTTTTTATGTTGTCATACGGTCTCTTATTTATAGAGAAGTGAACCCTAGGGTTTCTATTTTGAATAGGACTTGCATATGTTGGTTCTAATTGATCATGTCGGTTAAGATTGTGGCTCCTATGGTCGAGCCAGGTAATGGTATACTGGGTCCTTTCGTCCAATCACTTATCTTTCACTTGTTTTATCTCTCTTGGCTTGTTTCCTAGACTCTTATAATTCTAATACTACTATTGTATTCAAAATTTACCTTAGTTTTATGCTTCTTTCAAGCTTGTAACTCTTGGTCCAAAATGACCTATAACATTAATTATCGTTGAACTACACATATGTTAAAACAAAATTACATCTTTTAATGAATTTTCCTAAAGCATTATATGGAAAAAGTATATATATTCTTAGTCATTTTTATTTTTGTTTTCATTAATTATTTAATAGAGACAAATAAATATTTGGCATCTATTAAATAAAAAATTAGCAATTTGTAACAATCTAGTCTTGTATTTTACGATTTGTAACGTTTTAATTCCTATCTTGAAAAATACTAGTAAGATTTAATAATAAAATTTCTTATATATGTAAATTGATAAATTAATTAAAAGTCAAGCTTGATTATAAATGAGATAAAAAAAATTAGACCAAATCATTGCATAATCAAAATTGAAATTTAAGTTAGATGAGATTTAACTGATATGATATTAGCTATCAAGACATCTACGGTTCAAATCCTCTCATATCTTGATGGATACTAAAAAATAAAGTTTGCATTGTTTCCTTTTACCATAAGATCTAAATTGTTACAAATTTAAATTAAAGTTTAAGAACTAAATTTCTACTTATATAAAATTTCAATAACTAAAAGTGGTTTTTAACCTAAATAGATAGGTATAAAAGTAAAAAATTAGAGCTAAATATAACCAGTCGATGTCAATAGACGTTTTAATTAAATTTCGGTTGCAAAGTACAAAAGAGAGAAAATTACTTTTTTTAATAATAGGTATCGAGTTTTTATTTGTTTCAAAATATTACATTTTTACTTTGAATTTTGAGTTTTATTTAATTTGATCTCTAAATTTCAAGATTTATACATTTAACCTCAATTTTAAATAAATGTCAATTTTTGTCATTGACGATAATAGGCCATTAATTAATTTAAAATCATTATGAAGTGAAAATTTTAAATTAATTTTAATAGTCGTGAATAATAGTAAAATTTAATTAATTATAATTCTTTCAAAATAATTAATAGATATTAACCTTTAAAATTAAAAACGAGAATTTATTAAAAAATTAAGGTTAAAAATACAATTCTTAAAATCTAGGCACCAAATTATAACCAAACTCAAATCTAAAAGTATAATATTTTAAAATTTAAGAATTAAATGAGAGTGAAACTCAAAACTCGACTACTAAAAGTATATCATTTTGGATAAAGTTATTTATCAATAAATTATTAATAAACAAAAAGTTATAATTAATATAAAATCCAAAAAACAATATGCCTCATCTTGAATATTTCTTCATAATTGCGTACAATGTACCTTTCCCAACTTGTAAGCACATCGCCCTAGATGGTAGAAAATGGAATAAAACAACTCAGAGAATTTGTTTTAATCATATGAATTTTAATATTTACTTCCATCTTAATCTTAAATAACTTTATGATAATAATAAAATATCAACACGAGAAAGCACCATTTATTATTATTATTATTATTATTATTATTTTAATCAAAAAGTCAGACCTTAAAATCTCCAATCTCATAAATCATTGAATTAAAAAAAGGAAAAAAATATTTTGACAGTATAATTATACCCATTGTTTTAAATTTTTATTGAGATTTCTATATTTCACATGTGTATGGATTGATATAATGGCAAATTGAAATTTCTATTATATTATTAAAAAAGAAAAGAATTTTACAGATAAAAAAATGTGAAATTATTTACAAAAATATATATAAAAAAATTGATAAACACTTATAGACTTCTATTCGCGTCTATTGCATAGTATCAACGATTGACTTCCATCAATTTCTATAATTGATAGATATTAATAGACTTCTATCCGCTTTTATTTAAGAAGATTAAATTTTGTTATTTTGTATAAATAATTTCATTTTTTTTTTTTTTGAAAATTTCCCTTAAAAATGGTTTTTTTTTTTATAATTATTATAAGCAAACACTGTGAAAATTCCAACAAATTAAGGTTGTGTTTTGGATGGATCCTACACACACATGCCCAAGCACAGGGGTTTTTTTTTTTTTTTTTTTTTTTTTGTTTTTGATATATAAAAAATTAAAAAGTACAAAATCTCTCAAAACCCCAAATACAAAAATCCCAACTTGGGACTTATTTGATTTGATCAAACAATAATCAAATACAAAAAGATGTGAATTTTATAATCCATTTTTGCAGATTTGGAATAATGGGTTAATTGATTTGAAGATCAAATGCAATAATATTCATGAACTTGTGCTGGCTTCTAAGCTTTCATTAGCTGTAAAGGTTTAATTCATAATCAACTTGCAAAATTTCCCATGCTTTCATGGAATAATGTGCCATCTTTTCTTTTAACAATATTTCATGTGATTTCATCTCATCTAAGTTTCTACACTAAATTATGTTTTAAGTTTGGTAGGTTAGTTTAGTATTAATCCTAGTTTAATTTATAAGTTTATTCTATAAACTTTTATGTTCGAGTTTAATAAATTATGGAATTAAAAAAAAACTATTTAATAAGTATTTGTGTCTGAGAAATTCTTAGTATGTTCTACATTTTTCTTAAAATTAACAAATCTATTAGACATAATATTGAAAACTTTATATTTAATTAGGAATAAAATTTAAGTTAAGGTCTAATAGATTTATTTGTTTTTTTAAAATATTGAACATATCATATACATATGGAAGACAAAATTGAAAACTCGATGACATACTAAGATAGGAAAATTGAAAGTTTATAAATTAATTAAACACTTTTTAAACGTTAACAACCTATCAAACACACCCATCTGTATATACCATCTCGAAAGTAGGTAGTTTATTTTCCAAGCATTTAATAAATGTGTTACCAAAAAATTACCTAAATTGAAATACTACACTTGTACTTTAATAATCAAAGTGATCACAATTTAATTAACCTAATGTATTTACTTCTCTCAACTTAGGAAGGTAAAATCTCGTATACTTCCGTTTATTATACTAAAAAAAAAACTTGTAATACAACGGTTTAATAAATAAAAAGTCTATTCTAGCTAGACTAGTTAAAATGATCATTATTTATATTGTATTTACATCATTGTCAAAATAAACATAATTTGATATTTAAATGTGTTAATAATTACGAGACTTGTGGTTCGAATATATTTATTTAATTGTTGTATTAAAAAAAATATTGATGAAAATATAAGATATTATCTCCGTACAATGAATTAAAGTAGAATATAAACGTTAGAAAATATAAGGTTTAAACATGTGGTCAACCGACCAAAAATTTAAAAACGGAAGTCGACAGAAAAAAGAAACGGAGTTTGAGTTAAGACGGCACGGAAAGCACTAAATACGGAACTGAGTCGGGCTCTGAATCCGGGTTAAATTCATTGAATGGCGCGTGTACGTCAAACCCTTTTATTTTTATTTTTTCCAAATAAAATGCCACTTCAAATGTATGTACCATTTTATTTATTATTATTATTTTCTGGAACAATGTATTTACCGAATTTTATTTATTTTCATTTAATCTTCCTGAAAATAAAATAATTACAAATACATTATAAATATATATCATTCATGAAATTAACTATGTACATTGAATAGTTTCATCCTAAACTTCATAAGTTGAATGGACCGAAATTGATACCAAAGGTCAATTGGTATTTCGGTATATTGTATAAATAATGGTAGCTATATATTGAAAATAAAAAGTCAATTTATACAATAATTTTTTACTAGAATATTATTATGCAATAAGTTAGAATAGTCTATGTGAATATAGTTATGTAGATAAAATATAAATTATTATATTAAAAAAAGTTGACGATTCTTATTCAATGTAATTGTTAAACTAAAAATAATAAAATTGAAATAAGAACGACTATCATTCTGTTAGATAGATCATTAAACTTTAATAAGGGTATAATATATTTATATATTTTTAAAATTGTTTATTTAATAGATTTTTGAATTTTGAATTTTATATCTAATAGATTAATTTTTTTTACAAGGTTTATAAATTTATTGAATAAGGGTAAATGTCTTATTAATCACGATATTTAATTGATTTTTAATATATATATATTAAATGTTAAATAGATTAGGAGCTATTTGACATAATTTAAAAGCTTGACTTTTGTTTCTAAAGTAAAAAAGAAAATGTTTACCCCTTAAAAAAAATAATGGTTGTCAATTCAATCCTGCGCGCCAAATGCTTTTATACTAAACTAACAATTTAGGTATTGTTAGTTTAGTGTTTTAATTGACACGACTAAGAAATTGTTCATGCCTCCAATTCAAGTGGGTGAAATGAGTTATTATAGTTCACTCCACGTTTTTTGAGGCTTTAATTATAATAGTTGTGTTCTCGACTATTATAACTTACTATTAACTACAATATTACTATTTCATATCCATCTTTATTATGGTGTTTACTATTTTATACTCAAATTATCTCTCCATCTTTGTTAGTGTGTTTATCCTTCCTTATCAAAACTAAAATAATTTGCATCTCGACTATTATAACTCATATTAAAATAGTATATATCATAAATACAAACGGTTATAACTTCTAAATTACAATAACTATTTATTATAATAATCAATTCAACGTCTCGATACACCAATAGTTTAGAGTATAATTATAAGGTATTTTCACTAAAATTTAACAATGATATGAAAGACAAACTTTTCATTTCAGATAAAACAGAATTTTTTTCTTAAAAAAAAGTTTAATTTAAAATTATAAAGTTTATTTTTAGCTCCTTTGTACTCATTAGTCATTGCATATGCATATTATGTCACCAAAAGTTGAAAATAAAAATACAAATAAAAGGGTTAATTCCAAAGCTGACGCGACACCCAAACACTCATCACTTTGGTGGAAGGAACCACAAATTAAGAAACACAGAGAACTAAAATTAAATACGTCATTTACACTTATTATTATTTTAAATATTAATATGGATTGCACTCATCTTTATACATTTTATATGTGATAAATTAATTTTAATTTTTTAAAAAATTTTATTTACGTTTTTTTAACATAAATTTGATTGAAATGAGCATGGTATTACTCTTCATTTTAATTACTATGTTGTTTAGCATTTGAAATGTATATCATTATGTGCTATGATTTTTTTTCTACTGATTTTCTTTTTTAATGGAAATGGAGGATCGAACCATTGTATTTAAATAGTTAAAAATCATTTTTAGTCTCTAAACTTTCATAAAAATAATGATTTAGTTAATGAACTTTGATTTGTAATGATTTGGTCCATATATTTTTAATTTTGTAACAATTTAGTCCCTGAACTTTACTGTGTAACAGTTTAGTTTTTGTCATTTAGAATTTGTAACAATTTAGTTTTTGTTGTAAAAATTAGTGTTAAAATTTAATGAAATTATTTGGATAGATAAATCGATAAACTAATAAGAGAATTGATATTTTTTTATAAAATACAAAGTTTACATCATAAAATAATAAAAATTGACATTTAATCTTAATGATTTTTTTTTACGTGAGGGATTAACTTGTTATAAATTTAAAAGTATAAAGACCAAATTGTTACATGTCAAAGTTTAAAATACTTAATTGTTACAAAATTGAAAGTACAGGAACTAAATCATTACAAACTAAAGTTTATGTACTAAATTGTTACTTTCATAAAAATTTAGAGACCAAAAGTAAAATTTAACCTATTTAAAATGATAATTGGTGCCTTTATCCACTCACATGCGTTCATATTAATGAATTTTCGTTAATTATGTGTTTATAACTTTTTTATAATATGTAAGTTGGAGAATCGAACCTCTAAATTGATAGTATAAATTATAGTAAGCAACTATGCTTATTTTATAACTTAATTTCATAGTTAAAAAAATAATAAATTTATTTAATTTCAAACTCACTCTTTAGTTTAAATTATATTTTAAAAAACATACCGTATAAAAAATGAATCAAAATATTTATAAATATAATTTTAGCATAGAAAATGACTTGATAATTTAGTTTAAAAGATGTATATTAACTTTTTGAACCTATTTAGGTTCATTGTATTCTTTTTACTTTTAAATCATCCATTCCGAAATTTTAATATTTATTTATTTTAGTTTATGTACTTTACAAAGTTTATTTAAGTTCTCAATTTTCATTTTCATTTTTATCTTACTCATTTCTTTATGAAGTTTAAAATTACACTTCAATTACTGAACTGTATTAAAATGTAAAAGCAAATTTATACTATAAGATTTCAAAATTTTATAAAATTTTGTAATTAAAGATCAAAATAGCCCCATTTTGAAAATAAAGAGAAAAAAAAATAGATGTTTAAATATACATGACTAAAACGAATCAAAATAAAAAATAAATGAAGTAAAATATAAATATTTTAAAAGTATATTGATAAAAAAAATAAATGAAAGGTATATAAATTAAAATAGTATTCTAAAATAAATTTTAAATGATTTAAAATAACGTCTATTTTTAAAGTAGAACGATTAAGAATATAATTTATAAAGATTCGAACTTAGAAGAGAAACAATGCATGTCAACTATTATTGAAGTTTATTTGAAAAATATGATATTTATTAATAAAAAACACAAAAATACATTTAATGGAACACTATTTGGCAATTAATAACACCAAAAATAAGGAAAAGGAAAAGGAAAACAGAGTCTGGTTTTGGGTTTGTGGTTTTTTCTTTTCTTTTATTATTATTATTATTTTAAATTAAATTAAAATTGATTTATTTATTTGGTGGGAGAATATTACAATGAAACCCCACTTTGTGAACAAATACAATGCACTTGGGTTTTTATTCGGTGTATGTGCATGTACCGTAACTTTCTTGAACCCACCATAAAGCCTTTTTCTAGAGTAGACCGCTTCAAGCCTTCCATTTTTCCTCTCTCTTCTTCCATTTTTTCCCTATCTGATAGGGTTTCAACGATCTTCTTTGCCCGTTTTTCTCTCATGCATTCACAATCTCAGGCTGAATTCATCTTGATCGTGTTCATCATCTTCGTTTCCTCTCTTCTTTTTGCTCTCTTTCGAGGGTTTTTGGGTGCAAATCCGTGCAGATTCCACCTCCCGGGGTTTTTTGAGCTATACTCATGTCGAAGCTCTTTGCCTATTCCGGTAAGTTAATGGGTTTCTTCTGAATTTATATTTGGTTTCCCTGTTGTGTCATGGAGCTTGTGAATTGGACTGTGGAGGTTCTTTAGATTGTGAGAGGCAGATTGGATATGGTTTAGATTTTGAGTTTTAAGTGCCTTGTTTTGTATGGTTGTAGTAAATTTTTTTTGGGATGAAATTATGGATCGTAGGGAAAAATTTGGAATTATTGATTTAGTTATGCGGTTTCTCGATTCGCCAAGTGGCGGATCATGTCTTGGTATGAATTACGAGGGAGTATGGATGTGGGTTTCTTATCTTAGGATTGGATTTTGGTGTTGATTGGCCGTTTTATTGTCTTGAACAGTCCAAGCTAGATGTAACTTTCGGAATCGATCGGTTTATGTATCTTTTTTGAAAATAGAAATCAAAATTTGAAGATAGGTTTAGTTAAGTGATATGTATGTGTAGTTGATTTATCATCCCAATTCAACTTAGGGTTGATTTTATGTTTTAAATATTACCTTTAGATTTGAGTTTAGAAAAAAATAGCATATCAATAATAAATTTTGAAGGATCAAATCATGGATTTGCAGAGATTTCTTCCTGCCTTTCTCTCTTGATAAATTTTGAATAATTTAATCTGGAAGTTGAGCGGTATTTTTGATCTGAGGATTTTAATTGTGAAGTTGAACGATGTATCTAAGCTCTAGTTCTTGTTGTTGAAATTTCAGGTAGTGAAGATTTTTGCCCTGGAGGGTCAATATATCCAAATCCCAAGGACTCAAGTTTATTCTTGTCCCTTCCTTACCACGTCGATGTCTATTTTCCTCCTCGCAAGAAGTCTCGCATCATCGCTCCATTTGTGTTTGGTGGAGGAGTTGAATCAAAGGCAAATGTTTCCATCGAGATTCTTCCAGATGAGTGCTTGTTTGAGATTTTCAGACGATTGTCTGGTGGCAAAGAAAGGAGTGCCTGCGCAAGCGTTTCTAAGCGATGGCTTATGCTTTTGAGCAATATATCTTCCCACGAGTTGAAGTCCAAGGATGAGGTGACCTTGAAGGAGGTTGAGGACATTGAAATTGAGAGTGATGGATATCTGTCTAGGAGTTTGGAAGGGAAGAAGGCAACAGATCTCAGACTTGCTGCCATTTCGGTTGGAACTGCAAGTCGAGGGGGTTTAGGCAAGCTCGTGATCCGTGGAACTAATCATGTCAGCAAGGTTACAGACCTCGGACTCAAGACAATTGCTCGTGGGTGTCAATCTCTAAGGGCTCTTTCTTTGTGGAATCTGTCTTCAATTGGAGATGAAGGTCTTTGTGAGATTGCCAAGGCATCTCACCATTTGGAGAAGCTTGATCTCTGTCGATGTCCTGCTGTATCTGACAAGGCTGTGGTTGAGATAGCTAGGAGCTGCCCAAAGTTGACTGATATTACAATAGAATCTTGTGCGAAAATTGGAAATGGAAGTCTGCGAGCTATTGGGCAGTTCTGCCCCAAGCTGAAGTCTATTGTGATTAAAGATTGCCCGCTTGTTGGAGATCAAGGAATTGCAAGCTTATTGTCTTTGAACACTTGTGCTTTGAATAAGGTGAAGCTTCAGGCGTTGAAGGTTTCCGATGTGTCCCTTGCTGTTATTGGGCACTATGGCAAGGCTGTTACTGACCTTGTCCTCACCGATCTTAAGAATGTTAGTGAGAAAGGGTTCTGGGTCATGGGAAATGGTCATGGACTACAAAAGTTGAAGTCATTCACAGTTTCCTCCTGCAATGGAGTGACAGACATGGGGCTTGAATCTGTTGGAAAGGGTAGTCCAAATTTAAAGCATTTCTGTCTAAGGAAGTGTTCATTTTTATCTGATAATGGCTTAGTCTCTTTTGCAAAAGCTGCAAGGTCTCTTGAGTGCTTGCAATTGGAGGAGTGTCACAGGATTACTCAGTTTGGATTCTTTGGTGTCCTTTTAAACTGCAGTACAAGCTTGAAGGCTCTTTCTCTCATAAGCTGCTTGGGAATTAAGGACATGAACTCAGAATTGGCTATGCCGGCCTCTAGTGGATCCTTGCGGTCGTTGACCATCCGCAACTGCCATGGTTTTGGCAATAGAAACCTTGCTTTACTGGGCAAGCTGTGCCCCCAGCTACAAAATGTGGATTTTAGTGGACTTGTTGGAATTGACGATTGTGGGTTGCTAGCTTGGCTCCAAAACTGTCAGTCAGGTTTAATGAAGATCAATGTTAGTGGTTGTGTCAACCTGACCGACAAGGTTGTTTCATCCATGACCGAGCACCATGGTTGGACCCTTAAAATGCTTAATCTCGACGGTTGTAGGAAGATCACAGATGCTAGTTTGACTTCCATCGCAAACAACTGTCCGTCACTCAGTAATCTCGATGTCTCAAAATGCTCAATCACGGATTCAGGAGTTGCAGCTCTAGCTCATGCCAAGCAACTGAGTCTGCAGATCTTTTCGATTTCTGGTTGCTCATTCGTATCAGACAAAAGCTTGGCAGACTTGATAAATTTGGGTGATACTCTTGTGGGTCTGAACATCCAGCATTGTAATGCTATCAGCAGTAGCACTGTTGATCTGCTTGTGGAGCAGCTCTGGAGGTGTGACATTCTTTCATAAATTGATGGCACTCTGAAGCTAGTCGAAGAATTTTGAACCGTAACTTAACCGCGAATGTCCGTAACTCTAGCTAGCTGTTCCGAGTGAGGGCCAGTTCACAAAGTTTTGGGGTATATATATATATATATTTACCAAAGATCATCCCAGTCCATGCAGCATTTTGGTTCTTTTTTTTTTTCAGGGTATATGGCCATCTCCCTCTCATTTTTTGCAGATCTTCAATTCCTTGGCGATCTGTTGCCTAGTAGAGGGATGTGTACCTCTTTCGATGGCCAATTTTCCCCGAGAACGACAGTACCAGAATCTGTGTCGCTGGGTCTCGATGCCTGGATTCACCCTGCCCCTCGAAGATGCCACGTCATAGGTCCATGCTTTTCCCGGTTTGCTGATTTGGTTTTTTTTAAGGAGTCTAAGTTCTAGAAATTGCTCTTGCATGTCATGGTTTTGGCTTGTAGGATTTTCCTCATAAAGGGTATGGTTATATATATAATGTGAGTGTTTTGTAGTGTTCATGGGTCATTGTTGTGGTTGCTTTGGACAGTTCAAAAACTATGGTGCCTTGTGTTTCCATGGGCTTTGGCCATCACAGCTCTTTTGGGTTGTTTTTTTCCTTATTGCCTGCCAAGCCCTAGTGTTTGAGGTACCTCTTTTTTTTTCCCCTCATTGGAGAACTGTACATGCAACCTCCTCATTTTACATGTAATAAAATCTTCACTCTGCCCTGCCCATTTTGTTTTATGTTTTGCATCTTTTTGTGTTAATAATTAAACTTCAAAAACAAAACAAAACAAAACAAATTTGTTTACTTTTGCCCCAAGGATGGAAATAACTGGTATAAGAGTAGAGTTGGTAAGTTTGGAGTTCATATCTGTTTAAATTTTTTTTTTTTAATAATAATAATTATTATTATGATATGAACCAAAAGTGTAGATGGTAAGAAAAGAAGTTATTCGATAAATATAAAAAGTAGAAAAAATAGTTCAGCTGTCGTCGTATAATCTAATAATTATATAGCCTTACAAATATAAATTATATTTAGGTTCATTATTTTCAAAAATTATATTGGTTTTCTCATATTTTCTTTATCAGAAAAATTTTTGAAAATAAATTGAATAAAACTAATATTTTCCTCCAAAATTCAAACTTTATAAACTTAATATAAAAATAGTTTGATAATGGAGATTTAGGTTTTACATTAAATGGAGTTTTAGACAATGGGTTCGTACCTATCTACATTTTCATATTATCAATTAATACTTAAAAAGGCAAACGTAGAGGCGGGACAGCTCCATTTTAGATTAATAATTAATATTTTGATTTTGATTCTGATTTTTTTTTAATTTGTTATTTTCAATAATTGACATATCATCTACCTCCTTTATTGCTAAGTAGCTAACGTTGAAGTTGACCGAATAATTTGGTCCTAATGTTCATTTCACCTAATATTTCTAAAAATTCATACTGTATTTTCCCTACTTCAAATTTTAATCTCTTTAATTATAAAGATTTCTAACATTCATTTTTTCAAATTACTGGGAAACGCTTCTTTATTCACTTATAATTTATTAACATTTTATATTATACTTTTAAATAGATTTTTTTTAATCAAAATCGGTTTTGAATGATTAAAAGATATTTTAGAGTGATTTTGAAAATAGTAATAGTGATTAAAGAAGAATATAAAATTTTATTAATTAAAGAAAATTGTCTATAGTCTTTATATTTTGTGGAGAAGGGGTCGATAGTACGAGTTCTCTTGTTAACAAAAGAAAAAGAATTATAAGAAACTCTTGTTCATGAAGTAAATGAAAAAAAAAAAAAAAAAGTGTATAAACAAACCATATGTGTTAAAATGAAAAATGTTATTTTTTGAAAAAAAACGCCAACAGTTGTTGGAAATGTCAATTTATCAATTGATATATCAATAAAAGACAAATGAATTAGTAGATATTTAATTGAAAAGATATTTCTAATTTTGTAAGACCACAAAAGAGACTTTTGCTATCCCTTTTTCTTTCATTTTTTAAAGTAACCAAATCACAATAAATTAAAAAGAAAAAATAAAAATAAAAAAAATAAAAATAGAAAGTAAAGAAAAAGATGATATATTTGAATATGGAGTTCTTTTTTCTTTAAAAACTTTTTCTAAAACGTATCTTTTTGTACTAAATTTAATCAAAAGAAAGAAAGAAAAAACGTTAAATTACAAATTTAATCTTTTAATTTTCAACTATTATAGATCTTAAGCTTTCAATTTTGTGTCGGTTAAATCTTTTACAAGCTTTATATTTTGTATCTAATAGATTTTTAACATTGACATATTCAACAATATTTTAAAAAATCAAGATCATGTTTGATAATCATTTTGTTTTTTGTTTTGAAATTTTGAAAATTAAGCCTAATTTTTCCCTATCTTTTACGATGATATACATATTTCTTAAGTACAATAGTTAAATTCTTAGTTCCAAAACCAAAAACAAATTTTTAAAAGCTACTTTATTTTAGTTTTCAAAATTTGACTTGGTTTTTTAAACCATTGATAAGGAAAGATAAAAATGGAAGAAATTTGGAGGTAGAAGTAGTGTTTTATAAACTAAATTTTCAAAAATAAAAAATAAAAAACTAAATGGTTACCAAACGAGGTGTGCATATTTATTAAAATAAAATTGAAGTTTGTGTTCTAATAAAATTCTAATTTGTATGGCTAATAAAATCATAAACTTTTTTGAAAGAATATCAAACACGAATAAATACTTATTAGATATAAAATTGAAAGTTCAAAGACAACAAAATGAACAGTTAAATGACTTTTTGAACAATTTTTAAAATTAAACAACATATTAGACACATGTATACAATTTTAGAAGAAATTATAATTGGCTAAATTTCAAATTTGTTCTCTAAAGCTTTAGATTTGTGTCAAATATGCAAAATTAAAAGAATTTTAATAAATCCATAAGCTTTCAATTTTGTAATAGATACGTCTCTAAATTTAGAAAAATATCTAATATGACCCCAAATTTAAAAAACATTAAGTTCAAAAACTTTCAATTTGTATCTAATAAATTCTTGAGTTATTTAATATTTCTTCACTGCTCACATAATTATGAACATAAATTTAACTTTATGCATAATAGAATCATTATTTTATTTTAAAACCCGTTGAAATATTAGATACATAACTCACAGTCAACTGTTTATTTAGACATTTTAAAATCGAGAAACATATTAGATACAAAATTAAAAATATAAAGACCCATTAGATATTGTTTAAACTTAAAAAAAAAACTATTTCTAACACAAACATGAAATTCTCATAAGAGTAATATATTGGATGCATCATGAAATGCACCTATCTCAGTCTCGTTATGTAAGATAAATAAATAAATAACATATTTAAAGAGAGATGAAGGAAGAATTTACCACATGACAAACTATAATTGAACAACATGATGGGATGCACAAAAAATGAGTGTAATGTTGGATGATACACCTAAATATTTTTCTTCCCATAATATCTTCATTTATTTTTACTTTCCATAATTGTACTAGTTAATAATAAGGTTTAAATATTATTTTAGACAATATACTTTTGGTTTTTGATTTATTTTGGTCCTTATACTTTCAAAATGTTTATTTTGGTTCCTATATTTTTTGTTTTGATTCATTTTAGTCATTGTACTTAAAATTTTTCATTTTGGTCTTTGTAATTGAAACTCTGGTTCATTTTTTTCTCTCTACTTATAAAATGTTCATTTTTTCTTTGGACTCTTAACTTTTGGTTTATTTTCGTCCTTGTATTTTTAAAAAATAACTATTATTTATCACTTCATTTTTTTAAGGGATCAAAATAGTCAATATTTGAAAGTTCAATAACCTAAAATGAACAAAAGTTAAAAGTATAAAGACTAACATACCCATTCTAAAAGTACATAAACGAAAATGAACCAAAACTTGAAAATATAAGACCAAGACTAACATTTTGAATATACAATGACTAAAATGAAATAAAGCCAAAATTATAGTAACCAAAGTAGTATTTAAACCTAATAATAATATGCAGTCTAGCAAGTAAATTGATAGTAAAATAATATATCATTTATTGACATGTTAAATTATGAATGAGAATAATGATATATTACTTTAAATTTTCTCGTATTCAAATAAGTTGGACCGGCGACGGGAGTACTAGCAAGTACAACGTAATTTACATTAGTAATTTAAATAAGATAAAAAATTACTTTTGGTCCTTAAACTTTTAGTAAAGTAACAATTTAGTCCCTAAATTTTAGTTAATAATAATTTAGTCTCTACATTTTTAAATTTGTAACAATTTAGTCCCTAAATTTTAGTTAATAATAATTTAGTCTCTACATTTTTAAATTTGTAACAATTTAGTCCCTAAACTTTATTAAGTAACAATTTAGTACTTATGTTTTGAAAATGGTATAATTTAGTCTCTATTATGAAATTAAGTGTTGAATTTTACTATGTAACGATCTAATCTTTATAGTTTATAAAAAAATTGATTTTCATCAATATAACGATCTACATCTAAGAAATTTCATTAAATCTTAAGAATATTTTCATAAAAATGACTAATTTGTTACACATGGTAAAGTATAATATCAAATTATTATTTATTAAAATTCAATGATTAAATTGTTACAAATCTAGAAGTAAGACCAAATTGTTATAAATTTAAAAGTTATAAATATAAGTTAAGTTAACTAAATCAGTATTTTAACGGAAGTTGAGGGAACAAAAGTGGTTTTTTATGCTACGTGTCGTAATATTGTAAGCCCACTCAAGGGATCACACGTGTGAATGCCCGTACTTAATCATCGCCTCGTCTCACCTCTTTTTTTCTCTCAACGAAAAAGTAAGAACCGATCGGAAACGGAGCATTTTACCCAAAACCCAAAATCTTTCTCTCTCTCTGTGTTTTGACGAATCATAGAGATGAAGATTTTCACCTTCCTCCGCCGTCTCCGCCATCTCCGATGATTCGTCGTCAACCGCCGTTATGATTCTACCGAATATGCTTCCGCCAACTTATTCGGCTAT
Source organism: Benincasa hispida (assembly GCF_009727055.1). Taxonomy (NCBI): domain Eukaryota; kingdom Viridiplantae; phylum Streptophyta; class Magnoliopsida; order Cucurbitales; family Cucurbitaceae; genus Benincasa; species Benincasa hispida. The sequence goes on along the minus strand of NC_052357.1, from coordinate 63,076,712 downwards.
GAACTCGAAGTTATGTATTCATCGATCATCGCCGGGATTTGATCTGGTTCCGATTTCTCGGTTTCAGATTATCAGAGTCGCGTCTATGTCCGTCTCGTGCGGCTCACTAACATGTAGAGCCTCTATGTGTACGCCTTTTAATTCTGGAAAATCGTTCTCGTTGCCGATTATGGTGGAGAGGAAAGGAGGAGAGATTGAGGTTAAGGTTTCATCAGAGAAGTCGAAATTCGAGAAGTGTGTGATGAAAAAAGAGATGATGATGGAGGAGAAAGAGGCGTGTGGAGATTTTGAGGTGGAATCCGTGCCGGAGGTTCCGGTCGGCGGTGGAGTTGGAAGCGGAGGTGGCGGTGGTGAAAATTGGTTCGGTGATAGCAATGGAGATTCAGGTCGGGGAAGTGGAAGTATGGATGAGTATTATCAGAAGATGATCGAAGCTTATCCTGGCGATGCTCTAATCTTAAGCAATTACGCGAGGTTTCTGAAAGAGGTAAGGATTAAAGAATCATCTAGACTAAATCTGAATATTTAAGCTTCGTTTAATCTAAGAAAAACGCATAAATATGATCTGTGCAGGTGAAAAAGGATGCAGTGAAAGCTGAAGAATATTGTGAGAGAGCGATCTTGGCGAAGCCAAATGATGGAAATGTTTTATCTCTCTATGGAGATTTGATATGGCAAACTCATAGAGATGAAGATCGTGCTCGTACTTACTTTCATCAAGCTGTTAATTCATCCCCTAATGACTGGTAAATCTCCGTTCTAAACAGTCTGTATTTTCTTTCTCATTCGTGATGCAGAATGATACGATATGATCATGTTCTTCATTTTCTAGGGAATTCAGAATCATGACTGGTAATAAAATTCCATTTCAGACTGTTTTAAGTTCATGATTAGGGTTTCTTTGATTCCTTGGGATGCAATAATCAATGCAGAGTGTTCTGTAGATGAAGTTTTAGAAATCCAATCAACTAAGGAACTAAACTCAATAATTCAAAAGATTAATTCGAAATGATTTGAAATATTGCAGTTATGTTCTGGCTTCATATGCTAAGTTTCTGTAGGATGCTGGAGATGAAGATGAGTCTGAAGAAGAAGAAGTAGAGATTACTTAAAACAAAAGCAAACCCTTCTCAACCAGATTCCAATATGAAAGCAAGAATGTCAAAGTATGAACTCCATGAATTAGATCTAAAGATGACCCTTTATTAGCTGAACCCTAATTGGACATTTTGTAATAATGTCTCCTTTTTGTAACATGTTTCTAAAATTCCAATGTTATTAATAGTTTACTAATTTGGTACTGTGTTTTCATAGGTTCAATTTGGTCGCTTTTAAATTTGGTTTAGTTTGAACTTTCATACTTTTAATAAGTTTACTTCCATTTCAGTAGTTTTCAAAGGAGAATTATTATAATTTCAATTGGTAAAATCTTAATTTAGGAAAGAAAAACATGTTAAAGAATGAAAATTAAGATCCAAAATGAACAATTTAAAAGTATAGTGAGCACGAAGACCACGTATTTTAAGAATTATAAAGAGATTTTAAAGTCTTTTCAAGTTTTAGCCCTTTCTCTAATTCATATCCCTTGCATGATGAGATGGAGATGAGATGGGGTCATAGATTTATAAATCACAATAAGCTTGAAATCGCATCAAGTCCTATCATCTTCCATTATCACGTCGGGGTGGATTTTTTTTTTTCTAAATAAAGTAATATTTAAATTATAAATTCAATCCCATAACTTTGAGAATGCCATCTTTTAATTTCCAAGTTTCAAAACTACAGATTTAATCTTTGAACTAATATTTCTTACCACTCAGAGAAATGATAAGTTGAAAAACCTATTGATTTACTAACCTTCTTTCTAAAATTCTAGGATATATATATTGTAAAATATGCTCTAAAAAGATAGAATGGCTAGATTTTCAGATGATATCATCGTACAAAGATAACAAGGAAAAGGGTTAGGGAATTTGGAAGCTCATCTAGATTAAGTTCCCATTAGAAGAAGCACAAAATTGTAAGAAAGAAAGAATAAAAGAGAGGATTGATATCACAAATAATTTTTTTTTTTGGGGGGGGAATATTATAATGAAAAAAGAGGCAAAAACATAAATTAGATCAAAAAAAGGAAGTGACAAGAGAAGTTACATACAAATGGCAAATCCCTTCTTCAGTGAGGCAACCGGCAACTGTGAGAAGTTGAAAGGCACACAAAGTGAGAGAGAACTAATTGCTGCTATAGACAGAAAACACATAATAATACATAATAACAATCACAAAAGGCAAATCCCTTCAGTTCACTTCTTAAAATGTCAAAATAATTCATTCAGGTCTCATACCATTTTTTTTGTTTTTTGCCATTTCTCTCTTCTTTTTTTTTGTTTTTCCAAAATGGCATCACGATCACGGCACCCGTGGTTGGCTGCTACTGTTTCAAACGGTGTTTGATGACTGCTCCAATTCTGCACCTTCTTCTGCCGAGCTCTGATGCTGATCTTGTTCTTCATTTTCTGGTTCGTCGTCTGTCTGATTCTCTGTTTCGCTAGGCTCAACTCCATTCTCCTCCTGGCTGAGATTGACGACGTCGTTTGTTGCGTTCGATGGAGCAGTTTTCTCTTCTATTGATCTTAAACTGGCAGACTTCTTTGTTGTTGCTGCATCAGATGACACTCTTTTTTCTTCTTTCTTTCCATTTGTAGTAGATGCTGCTGCTGCTGCAGCAGGCTTCTCCACATTTTTCACCTTGGTCGCGGAGGATTTTCCTGCATTTGTTACGACACCAGGTATCGTAGTTCTCTCAGAAGGCAGATTAGGAAGAGACCTGCGTTTCGGCTTTTCTGAACGGGCAGGATAAACCCCCTTAGAATTGTTATTCAGAGCCACATTCTCGTCGAGACTTAAGCGAGCTGATCGCACATCACCGCCATCATTACTTGAAGAGTCTGCTGGGGTTGAACTCTTCTTTCGGCCAAGTTTGGGAGACTTGGCTCTTGTAGGAGGTATCTACACCAACGATTTGTTGTTACCATTAGCCACCTTTAGATCAACTCAATAAATTCATAAAAAGGATCAAAATGCCCACGTTTGCTTCTAAACCATTATTCTACAAGAAATCTTCAAAAATGCCACGAAACTAAAATCAAGAATGAAAATATCCGTCAACATGTCGATATATCCATAAATCAAAGGATTCGACATCAAATATTTAATATCCATAGATATCTCTAACGTCTTTTATAAATGCTTGTAAAACTTAAATAATGTCATCTATTTAGTCCGGAGTAATAATAACATATCCATAACTTAGTTTGAGAGTAAAAACAACTTAATTATCAATCTAAATAAATTGTATCAATTTCATACTTCGAGAAATATACGTTGATATCGTATATTCGTAAAATTGTAATCTGATATCGATGTCATCGTTGAAATCATGTAATGTAAAAACCAGTCACATGATATGCAGATGAGTGACAGCTAGAATGCAAAAGACCTACAAGGTCCACACACCATGGTAGATATTTTATAAAAGACACTGGTAAATCTACCCAGTGCCTTCTTGAGACATAATTATAATTCAGACTGAGCAGCAAAAATACAAAAAATTGTCTCCACAAGTTCATGAGAGAAGCAATCACAATTTAGAAACCGATATTAAAGAATTCCAAACTCAAACCTTCTTTTCAAACGTTGTTACCTTTTTCAGTTCTACTTTGGGAGGAGGTGGTTCCTGATAAAAGCTCGGCATGGGAGTTGCTTTAAAGTTCAAGCTCTTTCTAAGCATTTTAATCTCAGCCTCTTGAGTTTCCTGTAACAGGCGACTTTCTCACAATATGAATCAAATGCTGAACAAATTAAAGTGACAATATAGACAGTGATACCTTGGATTTTGCCTGTAAAGTGTTCTTCTCTACTTCCTTAGCTTGTATCTTTTCCTCAAGTTTCGAATAGAACTGCCCCACATTGATTATGATAACATGATGATGACAAAAATTTCAACACGGAAATCATTGGAGAAGAGTAGCAGTAAAAATAACAAGAAAGAAGTGTCCGAAAACAAACCTCTTTTCTTTTCTCAGCACGCTCATTGCATCTAAAACTAAAACCATAGTTAGGAAGTCTCCCAACCCTGTTTGGTTTTTCATCTCCTGCTCTGGGACTTCTATTAACAATTCAAGGATAAACACTTGGATCCAACAAACAACAACAAAAAAGATAACGTGAAGCAATGTCTAAATATTACCACTTTTTTTTATTTATATTTCAGGAATATCTATGTAATAGTAGGGTAAGAAACGAAGGATACATAGAAGATTCCGATTCTCCTTCTGATTTACTAGGTTGACCTTTCTTCAAAGGTTTCAGGTTCGTATTCTCCCTGCACAAAATGGGGCACAACTTAGTGATCTCTGGAGTATTAATTATATTCACTTTCAATAATTTAGTGGAAAGTTAAAGCTATCTCCATTCATTATATACGCAAAAGTAGATCTCAAATTAGATATAAAACTAAAAAAATATTTAAACCAACCAAGAAGAGAATAAAATCATAAAAGCAGGCAGAACATACTTGGAGCCTTCCCCATCAGACTTCTCAGGTTGCTGCTTGAAACAGACGAAAAGATTATGAGAACGAGACCCACAAGCAGATTAAGAAATAATCAAAACTACAACCTGCCCACGGGGGGATTCGGGGGCATAGGCAAGTCAAGAAGGCAATGTACAGAAACTATTACCTTTGGTACTTGAGGTTGCCTCTCATTGAATGATCTACTCTTACTAGGCTGCTTTGGGTGTGGATGTGATGTACCTGTACCAGAACCATTTAAAAGAGCAGCAGTCTGTTCTGCATCTTTTCCATCTTTATTCTTATTCATCCCAGTCGAAGAAATGTGTTTAGGGCCTGATGACTTTTCATTCTTGCTCTTGATTTGACCCTTCTCTGGTTTCACTTTCTTGGGAGGATCGACATTCTTTTCCTCTCCTTCCTAAAAAGAAGGCAATCAAAGAATAAATTGCACCTGTCAGAGTCGAATCAGATAAACTACTTCGTCTAAAGAAATAGATTAAACAAAGTAGGCTGCCTTAGAAAGGGTTGATATATCGCTTTCTGCCAGAAAATCTGATCCCTCTGTGAGTTCCCTTGTGGTCGATTCATTAGCTGCACTGCCACTCAATTTGATATCATTTTCGATATTTTCTTGCTGCATCGTATCCCCTGTGTCTTTGGTTATGCCCTCACTCACAATCACTTCAGGAACAATTTCCTCTGAGGAGCCAGAAACAGGCTCATGAAACCCATTTTGAAGGGTCAGTTTGAGCCCATCAGCAGGTACAAGGATTTCCGATTCCATCATTTGGTGTAAACTACAACAGATCAATGAAATATATGCCCCAGAGCATATAGAAGAAGAAACAAGCATTACAAGACATCAAACCAAATCAAGTAGCATTGCATAAGTTTTCAACCAAAACCATTACGACTTGGGAAATAATTTTCTGATATATCCTCCATAACATAAATTAGAATTACGTCAAAATTAACAGTCTTATAACACATGAGAATTCTCAATTGCAAAAATTTTGCCATTCATCAGGTCGTTGCCATACATTTACATTGAACTTACAGAAATTGTCAATTGAAAGACAAACAAAGAAAATCATTCGCCCATTTCATCGTCTTCAAGATTTATACGACAACGGAAGAGCACGTCCAAATAAACAGAATTTATTAACAGCAAGTTAGTTCCAAAATAATTTAAAGAACAAGTGAACAACACATTTCTAGAACTAGGACACGTGGTATAGAATGGTTTGAAAACCGTCAACCATTTCTTCCCAAAGAAACCGTGAACAAAGACATAGGCAATGATTTAAATAACTTCCCGTCGACTTCGTCATTCAACCATAAACCGAAAAAAAATATTAATTAGCAACACTCACTCATCAATCAATCACATTACAGAAATTCCGTCACCAAACAGCCAAGCGAAATCAAGAAAATCCAAGCATCGCCACACACACCTCCGATTTGCAGATTGAGGTAACAAATGCCAAAATCAGAATTTCACCATTTTCATTCCATTATCCAGATTCAAGCATAGATAACAAATGAAAAACATTATTCCAACTCGATCTATTCGTACAATAAGCATGCGGCAAATCAATCCATCTCAAAATAAACCACACACACAAAAGACATCTACCCTTCCGCTCAACCGCAGTAAAAAGAAACCACAAGAAACATACACTAAAACTTTCCTCTCACAAACACAATCACACAAAAACGATAAGATTCATCACTACCATCAACCACTCCATCTCCTCCTCAACCACAACAAGCTCAAAAACAAACAAAACAACACCAACACACTCACTCACTCACTCACCTCGAGAACCGCGCAAACGATCAGAACTTCATGAAAAACAAAACCGCGTAAGCTTGGATTTGAGTTGGCGAGATTGAAGAAAACAGCGGAAAAGATCTGCAACAGAAGAGAAAACAGATAATGCCGGAACAAAGATCCACGGATCCGAAACAAGATCTAGCGATTCCAACAATGGAAGAACAAATTGAAGAGGATTGAAAAGGAATTGAAAGAGAAAAATGAGAGGGAAATGGAAATCTCAGAAGCGGGGAGTGGAGAGAGCTAAGCATTCAAATCCATTTCCAGGTCAAGTCCGCTTTCTATCAAAGAAGAAAGAGAGGAAAAAAAAAAGATGAAGAAGGCACAGAATTTTGTTTCTTAAATTATTTATGGTGTAGATAAAAAAAAATTAAAAATAGAAAAATAGAGAGAGGGGGAAAGAAAAAGAAAAAAAGGGGAAAATATATATACGGTTAAAAAAAAAAGAAGGAAGATATTTACGGTTGCACGATTTTACCGGGGTAAAAAAATGTTAACACGGTTAATTAACTGACGGGCCTAGCCCACTCTTCTTCCTCATCCAATCATCCCAAAACTGAATTTCTGTTTTATCTTTTAACATATATATAAAATTTATTTTTGGTTAAATTGCAATAAGTATGGTAGTAGTCATAATTCCACCTTCAAACATTCAATTATCAAAATTAGGTCCCAAACTTCTACAAATGTTAAGATGGACCCCAAACTTACAATAATTTTAGAAATTAGACATACATATAATAAAATAGAATTCTCAAACTTATGTAAATGTTTATACCATTATGTTAGTTTGAGGGTTTAATTTTAACACTTATATAATTCTGAGAGCTTATTTAAAATGGAAGGTTTAAGGGTATAACTGCAATTACCACTATTCTTTATGGGTGATTTTTGCGATTTTTCCCTTATTTTTTTAAACCAAACATTGCATTCCAAGTTTAATAGTTGAATTTTTAGTGTTGTGTTGGATAAGTTCATAGGGTTTTTTTTTTTCAAATACTATTTTTTGTTTTTGTACTCTCAATGTTGGTTCACATTAATTAATGTATTTTCAAAATGAATATTAAAAAGTGGGGGAGTTTGTACGAACGACCCAAAATTTGAGAAAGATTTGAAATTTCCCCTCCTTTTTTAATTGAGATTTAAAAAAAAAAAAAATTTTACTCTTTACTAATGTCCAATTCGGATAAAATCACCAAAACGAACTTGCACACGTGGAAAAACCCATCTCGCTCTCATTCTCGTTCCTCTATTACTTCCTTTCTTTACTCATAGATCGCTCTCATCTCTCCCATTCTCTCCCACTTTCGCTCTCGCACTCTGGTTTTATCAAAGTTGGTTGGAGTTGCTCTCCTCTTTCATGGCCGGAGCTGCTTTTGTGGACTCATTGGAGCTAGTGCGTAGTTTCGTTAAAGTTAGTTGCGTTGGAGAAGTTGTGGTCACGTTAGTGAAGAAGAATAAGGAAGGAGGAAAAAAAAAAGAGAAAGAAATCTAAAGAAAGAGCAAATATGTGACTTTACTCGTTCATGACATCAACAACAGGTCAATTAACATTATTTTTAAAAAAGTGGAGCATTCTTCATTTTGGGCCTCTAAAATAGGTCACATGTGGAATTTTCTCTAAAAAGTTACAATTGTAGTGGTCCATTTTCACTTTTATTTCATTTTAAAAATCAAAATAGTCACTTTCTCGTAAGTACATATATCAAAATGATCTAGAGTGAAAAAAAGATAAGGATAAAATGAATATTTTGAAAGTACAGATATCAAAATGAACAAAAATTAAAAACACAAATACTAAAATGAACATTTTAAAATCGTAAGAACCAAAGTTAACTAAGAACCAAAAAATATAGGGACCATAGATATACTTAACTTTTTTCTTCAATTCGAGCATAGCTCGTGGATAAGGCACCATATATAATCTTCATAATTTTTTTCCAACATCAAAGAAATTAACAACTATAGTTTCAAAAGTTGACGATTCTATCTTTCACTTCACAATTGTTGAGGTAAAAAAAAAATAGTAAAATTTAATTTGTCTAACATATCTTTTATTGGATATGAAAGTAAAAATATAAATATTTATTTAATATTTTAAAGTTTAGAGACTTATTGAATACGGATTTCAAAGTGTATGAGCCTAATAAACAATATTTTAAATTTAAAAATGGATGTTGTTGTAGTTTAACCTAGATACGGTTTAGGATCTCTAAAAAATATGTAAAGTATCTTAATAGATTGAATTCTCAAGTTGAATATTAATTCTTAAGCTTACAACAAAAATATAGTCATTTCATTACCTTTATATTGTCGTGTAACCTTATATTTTTGTATCACATTACAAAAAACAATATAAACTTAAAAATATGATCGGAACATATCTTCAAAATACCTAATAATTATATATATATGTATCGGAGACATCTCAAATTTATATAGTAATATATATACAAATCAAACTTTCGTTTGTGAATAGACAAAAATAGACATGTCAAAATTTAAAAACTAAAGTGAAACAACAGGGAGTAGACCTTAAGTAAATATTATATTTGTACTCCAAATCTAAGTACAAAAATATTTGTTATTGATATTATTAAAATTATATAAAGTAGTTTTACAATATATGACCATGTGTTTGCTGATTGCTAACAACCATTTTTTTTTCCAGCTTGTAAAAACATCTCTGAAATATGACTAAATTTATTAAACAAAAAAACAGAAGGTTTGAAAGGTACCTTTTTGTGTTTTTTAAATTTTGTTTTTTATTTTAAAAATATAAAAATATAGAAAACAATTCAAATTGATTATGTTTCACATTTTTCATTCAAACATTCTTTAGTACAATAATTGTAAAAGTGAAGGATTGAACTTCAACTTCATAAAAGAGTATGTCAATTACTATTGAATGAAGGTCACATTTATCCCAGGTGAAATATTATCCATCAATAGTAATCCGAAAAGATGGGCTCTATTTGATTACAAGTATGTTGGGAAGTGATTCAAAAATTGTTAAAATAACTTTTATGTTGGGAAGTGATTCAAAAATTGTTAAAATAACTTTTGTCATTTCTAAAATCATTGTAAAACATGTTTTTATTCATTAAAAACTAATTTTGATGATATGAAAATTGTATTTAATAGTGTAAATTTTAATATTAATTAATTAATTTTGAGCGATTAAGAGCATGATTCATAGTGATTTTAGAAATGACAATAGTGATTTTCACGATATTAAAATCACTCAAAACATACATTACGTTATTATTGTCCGTAGTCGTAATGAACTGCGAGACCCAATTTCTAAGATATAATCCAAACATGCAATCTGATGAACAGATGGTGCACAATTTGATTGTATTTGAAAATTATGTGGGGTCCACTACCTTTACCGTTAATGCTATCGTTATTGTTACAGTAGGAAAATTATGAATATGCCACTGCTACTATTACCTTCACATTTACCATGTCCTATTGACCCTAAACAGAAAAAGTAAGCGTAACGATAAGAAGAAAATGCAAAGTAAACAATCTCAAGCATGATTAGATTACCTTGGCAAAATGCTTCAGTAAACGCGATCAAAAGCAATCCAATTATATTTGCGATTGACACCCATTTACGATTGATTTATTAATGGAATTTCATTGCAATTACACCAATTTTGATTACGAATTGGTAAACATGACCTAAGTTCGCTTGGACTTAATGTTGGGGTTAATGCTTAAATCTCGTGGGTTTCATAATTTGTAAATTATTTGTACAAAAATTATTTATTTAATGAAATAAAGTGTTATTTTATTCGACATTTGGTCTACATTAACTCAATCCAATGAACTAAGATCCACTGCTATTTAATATAACTTAAAAATGTATATCGTTGACATACAAGTGGATCATGTTTAAGTGATAACCTTAAGGCACTGTAATATACGTATATGGTTGGATATCTTATCTTGGAATTATATTTGCGATTGACACCCATTTACGATTGATTTATTACTGGAATTTCATTGCAATTACACCAATTTTGATTACGAATTGGTAAACATGACCTAAGTTCGCTTGGACTTAATGTTGGGGTTAATACCTAAATCTCGTGGGTTTCATAATTTGTAAATTATTTGTACAAAAATTATTTATTTAATAAAATAAAGGGTTATTTTATTCGACATTTGGTTTACATTAACTCAATCCAATGAACTAAGATCCACTGCTATTTAATATAACTTAAAAATGTATACAAGTGGATCATGTTTAAGTAATAACCTTAAAGCTCTGTAATATACGTATATGGTTGGATATCTTATCTTGGTGACACTACGGATACGACTTACCTTGTAATTGTTACAATAGTTATAAAGTATTACAAATGATATGATCTTGATTATTCATGTGGAGACATGTGAGTGAAGGTATCCTATACAAAGAGTTTCGTATAAGACCGAATCATGGAATGATTAGTCTTTCTTTATAATGTCGTTACTTGAAAAGACTTACATTTCACTAGGATGACCATAGGTAACTTGATATTAATTTTGAGTGAGTTGTGAACTCTTGCCTATGAGGGCAATCCTTTGATCTGTATGGGTGAGAATGACCGAATTCGGCAACTCAATAAGCCTACCATTTTGAGATTTATCTGAGTGGGAAGCTGGGAACATATGTACACAAGATAGGATTCACTTCTTCCTTTCTTGATAGTAAGTAGATGAACTGCTTCCTTAAGGGCTGATTTCGGGGCTTGAACAATGAGGCGCTTCACTATCTCACTAACCAAAGAGAGGTCTAGTTTATAGTTGGACTATAACTTATTGTTCATTAAAGGAATAAGTGATACTTAAGGAGTTAGATTTAACTACAGAGGTAAAACGATAATTTGATCCAACTGTAGTTATGAGCGATTTGTGAATGGTCAACTTATTATTGATTGGTTATATCCATAGATACAAAAATATATCTATAATGCGAAGAGTGCAGTCGTCGATTTTTACTGGAATGGCCGACAATTAATGAATGTTGGTTAATTTAATTAAAGAGCTTAATTAATTAATCTCGTATCAGTGGAACTTCTAATCGGTAAGTTCATAAGGTCCCCTTGCTAGCTCACACAGGATAAACACAATGGATAAGTGTTTTTAGAATAATTTGAATTGTTCAAATTATTTGAGAGAATTAATGTGTTAATTATATTAATATGATTAATATAAAGTATATATTGATACATTATAGTATATAGTTAATTATAAATATGATTTATAATTAAAAAAAACTATATAATATGTGAGAGATAAATATTTTCATTAGATTTGAATATTATTTATATGGATTAGATTCATATTGGCCGGTTAAATCCCAAGTGCAACAGAAAAAATTTCAGACCATTTTCAGATTTTAATAACAAATTAACAGAGAAAATAAAAATCTAGAAATCCTTACTCTCGTTAATGACTGTGGAGAGTTTCACCTACATTTTAGATATACGAACTCGATTCCTCTGCTGCACGAACTCGATTCCTCTGCTGCAAAGTAAGTGAACACCACCCAAATGATTTCACCAGTATTCTCCTTGGGCTAGTGAGGTAGAAGCTGGTGGGATTTTTGAAGTAAATTTTCTTAAGAGAAAAATCTCAGAAGACCAAAAACTAGTGAGATCAACAACTAATTTTGTGATACAAAGATAACTAGGAGAGAGAGGGAAGTTAAGGAGAACACCTATCCCACTCCCAAATCTCCCCACATTGGAGAGTTTGTTATAATTAATTTATTTAAAATCATTCTATTTAATTAATGAATTAAATCAAATTTAATTTATTTAGTTAAATAACGATAAGTTTATCTAATTTAAAAAATAAACTAAATCAAATATTAATTTATTAAAATAAATTAAATAGTTATTAATTAATAATAATCAAATATGTCATATTTAATTAATTGTGCATTAGAATCATATTCTAATACATCCATCTTTCATAACCTATAGTTTTAATTCAATTAATTTAATTAAATAAAATAAATAATTAATTCTCCAATTAATTGATCATCAAATTAAATATTACATGTTTAATTTAACCTTATAATTGAATCACAAATTATTTTTATCTCGTATTACCTATAGTTTTACTGTGCTTCTAATATACATTAATTTTAATATATAGTTTTAATATGAATTCTATTCGTATTAAATTTAATATTTGAACTCTTTCAAATATTTCATTCTCCCATTAAATTAATATTTGAATTAAATTCAAAATAAATTTATATTATAAAGTAATATTAAAATATAAACTTTATATTATAATATATCACCATACATTATATTCTTTCTCTTAGTAAATTTGAACATTTCAAATTACTTTAATTACTTCAAAACCCTTTATGAGCTACCAGTGGGACCTAATGGACTTACAGATCAGAAGCTCCAACGATATGAGATTAATTGACTAAACTCATTAACCAAATTAATCAATATGTGTTAACTTTGGGTATACTCCACTATAGACCCACAGTTGCATTCTTCTTACTACAAATATATTTATGTGTCTATGGATATTGACCAATAATAACAAGTTAGTCCTTCATGAGTGTTCATAATACTAGCTGGGTCAAATTACTATTTTACCTCTATGTTATCCTTAAATACCAGTGCTCCTCTAATGAACATCCTGCTTGTGGTCTAACCATCAAATAGAAACCCTTTCGGGCCAGTGAGAGGGTAGAGCGCTTTGTTCAATTCTCAGAGACACCACTTAAGGGAACACCCATCTACTTATCCTAAAGTCAAGAAAGAGTAAATTCCATCTCGTGAAATTATGTTCCCAACTCCACACTCGGTATTGCCCCCAAAATGGTAGGCTTATTGAGTCGGTGAACTGGCCTTTCACCATACAAATCAAAGGACAATCCTTCATGAATAGAAGTCCATAACTCACTCAGGATTAAGATTAAGTTGCCTAGATCATCCTAATGAAATAGAAACCTAACTAATCAATGGAGTTACATCTAGTGGTTACTATTTCGTGGTCTGATCTTATGCAAGCTCATTGCATATGATACCCCCACTCGCATGTCCCCTACACGAATGTGTTAGATCATTGTATTTGTATCAAATACAAAGTGGGTCATATCCATAGTGTTACTAAGATAAGGTACCCAGCCTTATCCATAAACTATAGACCCTTTAGGTTGTATTTGTTGGGGTTAATGCCCTAAATCCCATGAGATCCCTTTGGTAGCTCAATAGAATTAATTGAGAATCAGTTTTTGGATTAATTTGAATTGTTCAAATTAGTAGAGGGATTTAAATATATATGATATAATTAAGTTGTATTAATTATATGTGATATAATTATTATAATATATTTGATCCATTATAACTTTAGTGAGAGGAAATAAATATTTGAATAAGATTCAAATATAGGTTCTATGAATTGGATTCATAGTTGTTAAATTTAATATAAATTGATTTATATTAAATGTCATATAAGAGAGAAAATAATCTATAGTTTATATTGTATATGATACAATATTAAAACTATAGATTATATGTTATATTTGATATAACATATAATTTAATATATATATAATATGATAAGTTAGTTATCATATTTATATTTATATTAATTATTTTTTTAATAATAAGGGGGGAGTTACAACTCCCTTCCCATTTTTTCTCTCTCCACGTAAGTGGGTGGTTGTTAGTTTTTTTGGCATGTAGAAAAAGAAAAGGTTTCTTCTTGTTTGCATGAAGTTGTTTGATTGAGCAAGAAAGAGAAAAGGGGCAGAGGAGTTATGGGTTGTGAAATTGTTTTAGAACAATCTCCATATCTCTTTTCTTCTTTCTACACAAAATTCCCTCTTATTCCAAAATAGTCAGGGCCCACCACTCCTGGGTTCTCACCTTGAGAATATCAAGGAATTCTTTGTGGTCGTGTTTGAACTTGTTCGAGGTTATTCTTGAAGAAAGTCTTCAAGTGGTTCGTGTGCTGTTCAAGGAAATTCTTGAAGAAAGATCTTCAAAGGTAAGGTTTCTAAAACCTTTTGTTGAACATGTTGTAATTTACATATAAATGCATATCTTGTTTATTGCTTTACTGTAAAATTATTCAATGAAAAATAGAATTTGGGTTGATATTGTTTCCGCTTACGGTTCCCTCCCATTAGGGATCCTTCAATTGGTATCAGAGCCAGGTTGTAGGCTTTCTGATCCCAAATTTCATTTTTTTATTGAATTGATTTTACAGTAATAGTGGGTTTTATAAATTCTGCATTCTGTTTCATGTGAAATTGTTGTGAATGTGGTTTTCTTGATGGATATTTCGGGATAGGATACTTTGTTTTAAGGGTTTCTTTGTTTATTGGTTTGTAAAGGCCACTGTATTTTTGGGCATTATCTTGCTATATATTCTGTAATTCGTAAGTTTGAGTCACTCGTGCTGTTTCTGAGAAGCTTCAAAGAAGAGTTGCAAAGCACTGCTTTGAAGAAGAAGAATAAGCAATTCTACAAGATCGTATAGCTTGTGCTAAACGATCTTGTAGCTTTTGTTGCACAATCATATAGCATTTGTTAAACGATCGTGTAGCTAATGCTACAAGATCGTGTAGAATTTGCTACACGATCAGGTAGCATTTGCTACAAGATCGCACACCAGCTTGCTACATGATCACTGCAAGATGGTTCGTTGAAGGGCGGTTCGGTTCGAGCAGTTCAAGGCCTGGTTCACCTGTTTCGAACTAGAGGACTCTTGCTTATGTAATAGTTAACCTTTTAAATTTCCTTTTAGGTGTCCTATCTCAGTCCTCAACTATTAGTATTAAATATACATATGATGTATGTTTATTGTTATATGTCATATTGTATGCCATATAGTTTTTAAATCCACCATAGGTTATGCATTTATATTCATGCATCATTTTATATTATAAATGTTATAATATATGATTATGCATGATTTAAATTACATATAGCATACTCATGCATCATATAGTATAAATGTTATAGTATATGTATGCATGCATTATAGCATATCCATGCATCATTTATATTATAATTATTATAATATAAGGTTGAATGAATGTATGGAAAGGATGCTATAACATGATTCATTACTTAGTTATATAATTGTTATATATTAGTAATGAATAGAGATTGCATGTAGCATGACATTACCTTAGGTTAATTTATAAATGTTATGATTAATTGAAGTATGTCAAGCATGTAATGGTTGTTTTTAATTGTTTCATTTATTTATAATCGTTATAACTAAATGAAATTAGAATTAAAATCAATAATTAAGAGTTGCATACAAACCTTAGGCTATAATCATTTTTTTAAAAAAATTATTTTAAAATATGATTGAGATAGACCTAAGATCACATTTCTAATGAGATTAGAAATCTAAGTTTAATTTTTTAATCGATTGAATAGGATTAAATTGATTCTTGATAAAAGACTAAATATGTAACAAATGTATCTATAAGAGACCTTTTGACTAAGGTGGCTTCTGGCTAAGTTGGGGTATTCAAGTTGATGGAAACGTCGTACCCTTACATGGGAACCTACCTAGAAAGGTGAATTAGATAGTTTTGTTACATGCATGCAAATTTGATCAAAGTCTATTAAAGAGTTTAATGATACTTAAATCAAAATTGTTTAATCATCAAAGACAAGAGTTGATTTTTAGCAAATTAAACAAACACACTTAGATAAAATCAGTAGCCGAATTTTTTCTAAGTTAATTAACACTAGGTAAAACACTCAGTGGGAGGAAAATGAGTATATGATACTTCATTTTAGCCTCTACACGTTTCTTCTTATAAGTTCACATCGTGAGATCTACACTCGGCCTCGAGGCACCATGGGTGTAACACCCCTGATTTATTTTGTAATTAAGCTTTAATTTATTTTGTAATTAAGCTTTAATTTATGTTGGACTATTTGGATAAATCGGAATTTGAGATTTAAGTATTTGGCTAAGTTAAATTTAATTTAATTATTTGGAATTAATTGGGTTTTAATTTGACTTGCAATTGGAGATTTGATTATTTTATTGAGATAATTCAATTTGATTTTTTTTAATGGAAGATTTAAAATATTTTGGAAAATATGTGAGTTATTAAATTTGAATTTATCCGTGAAGAGGTTTTACTGGGTTTTATTTGGCTTTGGTTTATTTGGATAGATTTTTTTGACGTAATAAAAGAATGTGGAATTCGGAATTTAAAAGGAAAAAGGAAAGAGGTTTAAATGTTATATATTTACATAAGTGGAAAAAAAAAGGAAAAAAAGTTAATTAGAATTTCTCTCTCTTTCTTTTCAACCCACGCGTAGACCCCCCCAAAACCCTATTTCGTTTCGCATGCGTTTAACTCTCCTTACCGCCGCTGCTCACACTCAAGCGAAGAAGTCGTCGCCTCATATCGTCACTGTCATCGAAGTCATCGTCTGGGTTAGCCGCGAGCCAGCCAACATCATCGTCTTCTAGCTGGGTCGCCTGACACCATCTCGTTCGGATCTTCGTCAAACGCCGCTGCCATCTCGCGCCGCCGACTCAAAGCTGCCAGCGATCGATTCTATTCGCGAGCCGCCAGATCGGATGAAGCCCTGCTGTACGCCGCTTCTCGTTTGGTCAGTTGTCGGCGTCAGACTACCCTTCGTTCGCGCCAGTCTGCTTTTTTTTTTTTTCAACCAACCGCCGTTTTTTGGTTTGTAAGTAAGGTTTTTGTGGTTATTGGATTAATTGTTGGGATGTCTCTAATGCCCATTAATTCTTGGTTTCAAACTAACATTAACGTTGACATTTCGGCTTCTAGGTCGAGGATTTTGAGTACTTAAGAAAGTTGTCCAACACCTTAAGCGTGAATTTGGGTAAGTTTTATGAGGATTATGGAATAGGTTGTGAACACTTTGGAGTTGTGCCTAAAAGTTTTAAAATTGAAGTTTTGGGGTCGAAATTGAAGGCTGTGTTTATGAGTTAGGAACTTTAATTAAAGTTGTCGTTGGTGATTCATTTCTTGAATTACTCTTGGACTCGTGACTTGAGGTAAGTGGTACTATTATCGATGCCTTCATGCCAAGCGGCCTAGATTAGTTTTATTAAGTTAATTAATGAACTCTAGAAGCATGATTTTGTTTTTGTGACACACTTGTTGCATGACAGTTATGGGTATTATGAGCATGTTTGAACTTCAATGTTATGCTATGATTTGTGCGGTGGGGACAATACTGAAATTATGTATGTGATGCATGATTAGACCAGTAGGGGTGATTTACTGTCTCGCTTTGACGCATGTTATTTCAGAGGACCTACAAGTCTAGTTTCATGTCTTGACGGTGAGCCATTAGGTTCATTTGCATGTTACGATTTTGTGAACTGACAGGTTCACTTTCATGTTTATTTCTATATTTTGACGGTGTGTCATCAGGCCATTAGACATGTAAGGGCACCAAAAAGTGGTACCCTTGGTTTGTCGAGGCAAGATAAGTAGTACCCTTGGTTTGTCTTTTAGAAACAGTTATAGTTGTTTGAATCACGGGCCTAAACATTCTCTGCTTGTGGATGCATAGCTTGATCTCGGTAATTGGACCACTTACTGAGTATTTTATACTCATCCTTTATCTTTATATGTTTTTCAGGTAAGGGCAAGGATACTCGAGCGACTGACAAGAGGAATCCGTGACAGTGCCAAAGGAACTAGGAATGCTTCCGCATTTGAACTTATATGTCTTCTCATTTTTTTTATATAGTTTTCTTTTCACAAACCTTCCATGACTGGGTCTAGAAGATAGAGATTTCTTTTTTAGTTAATATTTTTCCCTCCCTTTTTATTTTCATGTTTAAGGGGTACCCCCGATTCAAACGATTTGAAATCTTGAGTTAAAGTCCAAATAGTTTCTTTATACACTTAATCAGTCCAAAAACCTATTAACTTATTTTATTTATTTCTTTTTCTTCAATGTGAAAATTTATGTCTACATGTAGTAACGATCCCCTTTTTAGTTGTCCTGAGGGGAATGTTCAGACAATCGTCTGCACAACTCAGGCATGATGCTCTAAAACACATCTTCAATGCCCGTATGCAAGAAAGGGCATCTGTTCGAGAACATGTTCTCAACATGATGGTCCACTTTAACGTGGCGGAGATGAATGGGTCGAGCGTCGATGAAGCTAGTTAGGTTAGCATTATACTGGAATCTTTACCTAAAAGTTTCCTGCATTTCCATAGCAATGTTGTTTTGAACAAAATTGACTACAACTTGACCACTCTGCTCAATGAGCTATAGACCTTCCAATCCTTGTTGAAAAACAAGGAGTAGAAGGGTGAAGCAAATGTTGCTTCATCTTCTAAGAAGTTCCATAAATGTTCGACCTCTGAAACTAAGTCTGTACCTTCTTCCTCCGGCACCAAAAAGTGGAAGAAGAAGAAGGGTAAAAAGGGGAAAGCTAACCCCGTAGTTGCTGCTCATAGGGGTAGAAAACCCATCAAGGCTGCAAAGGGAATATGTTTCCATTGCAACCAAGATGGTCATTGGAAAAGGAACTACCCCAAATATTTGGTAGAAAAGAACAAAACCAAACAAGGTAAATATTATTTACTTGTATTGAAAACATTTTTAGTGAAGAATGATGATTCTGCCTGGATTATTGACTTTGGGACCACAAACCATATTTGTTCTTCATTTCAGGAAATTAGTTCCTGGCGGCAACTAGATGCTGTTGAGATGACGATGCGGGGTGGAACTGGACACGTTGTCTCAGCTGTGGCAGTGGGAGGTCTCTGGTTGACTTTATAGAACAAATTTCTTGTATTAAAAGATGTATATGTAGTTCTTGATTTAAAAAGGAACTTAGTTTCTATAAAGTGTTTGCTTGAACATTCTTATAATATCAACTTTCTTTTTAATAAAGCATTTATTTCTAAGAATGGTGTTGATATTTGTTCTGCAAAATTGGAAAATAATCTTTATGTGCTAAGACTGTTAGCAACTAATGCCCTCCATAACATAGAGATGTTTAAAACTGCAGTAACTCAACATAAAAGACTTAAAATTTCTTCTAAAGAAAATGCCAAACTTTGACACCTAAGAATAGGACACATCAATCTCAATAGGATTGAGAGGTTGGTGAAGAATGGAGTTCTAATCGAGTTAGAAGAAAATTCTTTACCTGTATATGAGTCATGCCTTGAGGGCAAGATGATTAAAAGACCTTTTACTGGAAAGGGTCATAAGGCCAAAAAACCTTTAGAGCTAGTGCATTCAGACCTTTGTGGTCCGATGAATATAAAAGCTAGGGGAAGTTATGAATATTTCATCACTTTTGCTGATGATTATTCAAGATATATGTACGTTTATTTAATGCAATATAAGTCTAAATCTTTTGAAAAGTTCAAAGAATTCAAGGTTGAAGTTGGAAATGCATTAAATAGAACGATTAAAATATTTTGATCTGATCGAGGTAGAGAATTTATGGATTTAAAATTCTAGAACCATACGATAAATCATGGAATTATATCCCAACTCTAAGCACCTGGTACACCTCAGTAAAATGGTGTATCAGAAAGGAGGAATCGAACCTTGTTGGACATGGTTTGGTCTATGATGAATTACACTTCCTAACCTAAGTTGTTTTGGGGTTATGCAGTAAAGACTGCAACGTACATCTTGAACTGCGTTCCATCCAAAAGTATTGCTAGAACACATTTGGAGTTATGGAATGGTCGTAAAGCTAGTTTATGACATTTCAGAATCTGGGGTTGTCCAACACAAGTGCTTAAGGCTAATCCTAAGAAATTGGAACCACGTTCAAGATTGTGCCTATTTGTAGGCTATCCCAAAGGAATAAGAGGTGGTTACTTCTTTGATCCTAAAGAAAGCAAAGTGTTTGTATCGACAAACGCTTCTTTTCTTGAAGAAGACAACATAAGGGAGCACAGACCCAGAAGTAAGATTGTGTTGAATGAAATTTCCAAAGAAACTACTAAATCTTCAACAAGAGTTGTTGAAGAACCTAATACCTCAACAAAAGTTGTTGAAGTAGGATCATCTAGTTGGTCAAATCCACCTCAAGTGTTGAGGGAACCTCGACGTAGTGGTTGCGAACCCACCTATTTGCTATATGGGTTTAACAGAAATCCTGGCTATGGTAGCTGATGGAAAAGTTGAGGATCAATTATATTACAAGAAGGCAATGGAAGATATTGACAAAGATGATTGGATTAAAGCGATGGATCTCGAAATGGAGTCTATGTATTTCAATTTCGTATGGGATCTTGTAGATCAACCTGATGAGGTTAAACCTATAGGTTATAAATGGATCTATAAGAGAAAACAGGTTGCTGATGGGAAGGTGCAAACCTTCAAGGCTAGACTAGTGGAAAAGGGTTATATCTAAGTAGAGGGAACTGACTATGAAAAGACTTTCTCACCTGTTGCCATGCTTAAGTCTATCCGGATCCTCCTGTCCATTGACTCATATTATGACTATGAGATTTGGCAAATGGATGTCAAGAATGCTTTTCTAAATGACAATCTTGAGGAAACCATTTACATGGTGCAATACGAGAGATTTATAACCAAGGTCAAGAGCTAAAGGTTTACAAGTTTAATCAGTCCATTTATGGACTGAAGCAAGCATTTTTTGGAACATAAGGTTTGATACTACGATAAAACCTTATGGCTTTGATCAAAATGTTGATGAACCTTGTGTATACAAAAAGATCATCAATGGTTTAATAGTTTTTCTAGTGTTATATGTAGATGATATCCTACTCATTGGGAATGATGTAGGTTTATTGACTGCAGTTAAGAACTGGCTAGCGACCTAATTCCAAATGAAATATTTGGAAAAGGCTCAGTTTGTTCTAGGTATTAAGATCTTTAGAGATCGAAACAACAAAATGCGAGCTCTATCTTAAGCATCGTATTTGACAAGATGCTTGTCAAATATTCAATGCAGAACTCCAAGAGGGGCTTATTGCCTTACAGGCACATAGTTACATTGTCTAAGGAATAATGTCCTAAGACACTTCAAGAGGTTGAGGAGATGAGATGGATCCTCAATGCATCTGCTGTGGGCAGCTTGGTATATGCGATGTTATGTACAAGACCTGACATTTGCTATGCAGTGGGGATAGTCAATAAATATCAATCTAATCCAGGATTAGATCACTGGACCGTCGTTAAAAACATCCTCAAGTATCTACGGAAGAAAAGGGACTACATGCTTGTATATGGTTCTAAGGATTTGATCCTTATAGGATACACGAACTCTGATTTTTAGATTGATAAGGATTCTAGGAAATCCACATCATGATCAGTGTTTACTCTTAACAGAGAGGCAGTAGTATAGAGAAGCACTAAGCAAGGGTGCATCGCTGATTCCACCATGGAGGCTGAGTATATAGCGGCTTGTGAAACTGCTAAATAAGCTGTTTGCCTCACGAAATTCTTGACTAATCTGGAAGTTATTTCAGACATGTCAAAGCCCATCACACTTTATTGTGATAATAGTGGTGTTGTGGCTAATTCCCGAAAGCCTAGGAGTCACAAGCATGGGAAGCATATAGAGTGGAAGTATCATCTCATCCAAGAGATTTTTCATTGAGAAGATGTGATTGTCACGCAGATAGCTTTGGAGCACAATGTTGTTGACCGTTTACAAAGACCCTGACGGCTAAGGTGTTTGAGGGTCATCTGTAGAGTATGGGTCTATGGGGCACGCCACGTCTAGACTAGGGCAAGTGGGAGATTTGTACTGGGCGCGTATTACGCACTAGTTTCTTATTTGTGTACTTTGTATTTTGACTATATTGTACATCCCACTAGCTTTAGGTCAAGTGGAAGATTATTTGGTTGATGCTCTAAATCTCATAGGGTTCTATAGTTTGTAAAAATTATTGAACAAACTCATTGTTATTTAATAAAATATATGATAGTTTATTCAAACTCATTGTCTATAAAATATGTGATATTTTAGTTGCATTAACCACAAACCAATAAACTAACATCCAAAGTTATCTTTGTAACTTGAACATGTATGTAGAGACATACGGGTGGATCACGTTTAAGTGATAATCTAAATGGTCTGTAGTATATGGATAAGGTTGAGTATCTTATCCTGATAACACTACGAGTATGGCCCGCTTTGTAGGTGTTTCAGTTGTTGTAAAGTACTACAAATGATTTGATCTTGATCATTCATGTATAGCCATGTGAGCAGGGATATTCTATACAAAGGAGTTTGTATAAGATCGGACCATGAAATGTTTAGTCTCATTATATAACGTCATTCATAATAGAGACTTACATTTCACCAGGATAACCATAGGTAACATGACCTGAATCTTGAGTGAGTTATGAACTCTTGCCTATGAGGGCGGTTCTTTGATTTGTATAGATGAGAGTGGCCAGATCACCACCTCAACAAGCTTACCATTTTGGGTATTCGTCTGGTTGGGGAGATGGGAACACAACTACACAAGAAGGAATTCACTCCTTCCCCGAGGTCAGGTTAAGTAGATAAATTGCTTCTTTAAGGGCCAATTCCCGATCTTGAATAATGTGACGCCACATCCTCTCTTAGTTCGATAGGGGTTTAGTCATAGTTGGACTATGATCTATTGTTCATTAGAGGGATCAATGGCACTTAAGGACTTACATGTAACTACAGAGGCAAAACAATATTTTTGGCCTAGTTGTACTTACGAGCAATTTGTGAAGGGTCGTCGTACTGTTGATTGGTTATATCCAATGGATACAAAAATATATCTATAGTGCGAAGAATGTAGTTGTCGGTCTTTAGTGGAGTGCTCGACAGTTAACGGATAGTGAATAATTTAATTAAAGAGTTTAATTAATTATTCATGTACCGTTGGAACTTCAAGCTACAGGTCCATGAGGTCCCCTTGGTAGTTCAATAGGATTAATTGAGAATCAATTTTTGGATTAATTTGAATTGTTCAAATTAGTAGAGAGATTTAAATATATATGATATAATTAAGTTGTATTAATTATATGTGATATAATTATTATAATGTATTTGACACATTATAACTTTAGTGAGAGGAAATAAATATTTGAATAAGATTCAAATATAGGTTCTATGAATTGGATTCATAGTTGTTAAAATTAATATAAATATGATTTATATTAAATACCATATAAAAGAGAAAAGAAACTATAGTTTATATTGTATGTGATACAATATTAAAACTATAGGTTATATGTTATATTTGATATAACATATAGTTTAATATATATATATATATAAATAATATGATAACTATTATATTAAGTATTATTTTAACAATAAGGGAGGGAGTTACAACTCCCTTCCCCTTCTTTTCTCTCCACCCACGTAAATGGGTGGTTGTTATTTTTTTGGCATGTAGAAAAAGAAAAGTTTTTTTTTCTTTGCATGAAGTTGTTCGATTAAGCAAGAAAGAGAAAAGAGACAGAAGAGTTATGGGTTGTGAAATTATTGTTGAACAATCTCCATATCTCTTTTCTTCTCTCTACACAAAATTCCCTCTTAATCCAAAATAGTCAGAGCTCACCACTCCTGGGTTCTCACCTTGAGAATACCGAGAAAGTCTTTGTGGTCTTGTTCAAACTTTTTCAAGGTTATTCTTGAAGAAAGCATTTAAGTGGTTCGTGTTTTGTTCGAGGGAATTTTTGAAGAAAGATCTTCAAAGGTAAGGTTTCTAAAACCTTTTTTTGAGCATGCTGTAATTTATATATAAATGCATATCTTGTTTATTGCTTTACTGTAAAATTTATATTCAACGAAAAATGGAATTTGGGTCGATCTTGCTTCTGCTTACGGTTCCCTCCCATTAGGGATCCTTCAGTATCTTGAACGCTGATCCCCATATGTCTCCACATAAAGTTCAAGACTCATACAACAGTCTAGAATGTTAGTTTATTGGATTAGGGTTATTTAGGCAAGATAAATACAAGATGAACAATAACTATGTATTATAATAAACATTATTAACACTTTACTAATGATCGGTCAAATGTTACATTTACCATCTACGAGTTTCAGGGCATTAAACCCAACACATATAAATATGATAGGTTAAAATTAATATGATATTATTAATTATATTAACTATAGGTTACACGAGAAGTTGTATTTTGAATATCATTCAAATCATATTAAATATATAGTATTTAAATGGTTGGTTAATTAAATATTGATTAACCTTCTTAATTTAGTTATATATTAAAGTAGTTTTATGTGTAGTCTAAATTAATTAGAATAACTCCCACATGAGGCGAGGATTATATTTTTTTTATAACTTCCACTCTATCTCTCTCGTTTAAACAAAAGGGTTTTTTTTTTCTTGCAGAGCACGAATCAATCACAAAAATTAAAAATAAAAAATTTAGAGAAAAAAATTCTCTTAAAGTCTCTTACTCGCTCTCAAATCTCTCTGCCTTTCCCTTATCCCAAAAGCAAAAAGGATACCACACTTCCCATCTCTTATCCTAAGAATAGGAGAGACTCCAAGTGATGGTGTCTTGTTCGTTGGAGAAGTTGTTGTGTGCGGGCGTTGCTGTATTCAAGCTTTGGAGAGGATTTTTGTGAAGAAGGACAATTCTACAAAGGTAAGTCTACTTCTTCATTTCCTCTTTAGAGCACCATGCTTATAGATTATACAATGTTTATCCTATTCTACATTTTGAATATATGTAATTTCTCCATATTTTATGTTTTTCAAATTAGAAACCAATTATAAGATATTCACACGGTTCCGCAAAGGAATTTCATTCCTTCACTGAGATCAACCATTTAATCATTACACATGAAATAAATTTCATGATCTATATGTTAGTATGAATTTTTCGTGTCGATGAGAAAGGGACTTTTAACTTTCATTGACCTACCAATAAAGTTTCTTGTTTGTTAATAGTAAATAGAGATTATTCGACCATGAAATTGGCAAGTGAGTTGCTTCCAACTTAAAGATTCTTTTTTTTTTTTTAGATATCTAATATCTAATATCTAATAAAGTAATTTCAAGTTTGTGTTTTCTTTTTTAAATATAAGTTTTTCATTATCGGTTTAACTTCCTTCACTTATACATAAATAGAAAGAAGGTATCATAACGAGCATAGCTCAACTACAAAATTTCTTATTTACCAAATTTGGAGCTTGATATGTAATTTTTTAATGTATTTCCTTCTCTCATATTTCTAGACTGTGCAATAATGTAGTCGATTGTGCTACTAAGCATGAACAGGAGTCCATAACTCACTTAGAATTAAGACTAAGTTACTTAGATCATCCTAATAAAATAGGAACCTAACTAGTCAACGGAGTTACACCTAGTGGTTATTATTTTGTGGCTCGGTCTTATGCAAACTTATTGCATAGGATACCCTCACTAGCATATCCCCTACACGAACGTGTTGGATCATTGCATTTGTATCAAATACAAAGTGGGTCGTACCCATAGTGTTACCAAGATAAGGTATCCAGCCTTATCCATATACTATAGACCCTTTAGGTTGTATCTTGAACGCTAATCTCTGTATGTCTCTACATACAGTTCAAGACTCATCAAACAGTCTAGAATGTTAGCTTATTGGATTAGGGTTATTTAGGTAAGATAAATACAAGATAAGCAATAACTATTTATTATAATAAACATTAATAACACTTTATTAATGATTAGTCAAATGCTACATTTATTATCTACGAGTTTTAGGGCATAAAACCCAATACATATAAATACTATAGATTAAAATTAATATGAATATTATTAATTATATTAAAACTATCGGTTACACCAGAAGTTTTATTTTGAATATGATTCAAATCATATTAAATATATGGTATTTAAATGGTTGGTTAATTAAATATTGATTAACCTTATTAATTTAGTTATATATTAAAGTAGTTTTATGTATAGTCTAAATTAATTAGAATAACTCCCACGTGAGGTGAGATTTATTTTTTTTAATAACTTCCACTCCATCTCTCTCGTTTAAACAAAGGGAGTTTTTTTTCTGCAGAGCACGAATCGATCACAAAAAAAAAAACTTACGAGAAAAAAAATTCTCTCAAGGTCTCTTACTCACTAGCAAAAAGGAGACCACACTTACTATCTCTTGTCCTGAGAATAGAGAAGGCTCCAAATGATGGTGTCTTGTTTGTTGGAGAAGTTGTTGTGTACGGGCGTTGCTATGTTCGAGCTTTTGAGAGGATTTTCGTGAAGAAGGGCAATTATACAAGGATAAGTCTACTTCTTCACTTCCTTTTTAGAGCAACATACTTATAGGTTATACAACGTTTATCCTGTTCTACATTTTGAATATATGTAATTTCTTTGTATTTTACGTTTTTTAGATTAGAAACCAATTATATGAAATTCGCACGGTTCCGCAAATGAATTTCATTCATTCACTGAGATCAACCATTTAATCATTCCACATGAAATAAATTTCATGATCTATATGTTAATATGAATTTTTCGTGTCAATGAGAAAGGGACTTTTAACTTTCATTGACCTACGAATAAAGTTTCTTGTTTGTTGATAGTAAATAGAGATTATTCGACCAAGAAATTGGAAAGTGAGTTGCTTAACCAACTTAAAGTTTTTTTTTTTTAGATATCTAATATCTAATATCTAATAAAGTAATTTCAAATTTGTGTTTTCTTTTTTTAAATATAAGTTTTTTCATTACATGTTTAACTTCCTTCACTTATACCTAATAGAAAGAAGGTATCATAACGAGCATAACTCAACTATAAAATTTCTTATTTACCAAATTCGGAGCTTGATATGTAATTTTTTAATGTATTTTCTTCTCTCATATTCCTAGATTGTGCAATAATGTAGTCGATCGTGCTACTAAGCATGCAAGGAGATAAGGTTTCTTTGTCGAGTGGTTTCACTCTTTTCGCAAGTGGCTTTGTCTTGCTTCTATATTCGACTTAATTTTTGTTTTGTGGTGTTATAAAGGTTTCCTTTCTAAAAAAAAAAAAAAAAAAAAAGAAGAAGAAACAATTGAACTTTTACTTTTGTATCTAGTATGTCATTAACATATTTGGCATTTTTAACATTCATAAACTTATTTGACATAAATGGAAAGTTTAATGTCTTTTTTAGAGAAACCCCCAAGGGCTAATTCATTAGGGGATATTTAACAAATCCTTCTCAACCCCAACAAGATAGAAAATCTAATCAGGAAAATCCTTACACCAAGTACTATAGGAAGAAGAGACAAACACGTAGTTGGCCAAGTCTTGAGTCATCCTATTACAACCACGAGGGATGTAATGAAAACTCTCGATTCTCAATCTTTGCAACAGTGAATAAACCTCAGCATAAATGACCCCAAAAGGGGAAAGAACAAAGGACATAAAATGAATTTTTCTCTCTGCACTCTTAACATTAGTTTCCATCCAAAAATTGTCAAACCCACACACATCAGTAAGCTTTAAAACCTATCAGAATTGCCAGCACCTCCCTTGTCTCTACATTCAATCGACCCAGATGAGCAATAATCTGAGCGACAACTGCATCTTCCCAATCATATAGGATAACAATGCTCAACCCAACTCCTTCATTTGCTCGATTGACACATAGTATCAACATTCAACTTTAAAGAACCTCTCGCCTTCAGACCCCACACAAACACACAGATCTAGGCACCCATACTCGTTGGGTGATGACCATCCAAATACAAGCACATCAAGACCGCCCCACTCCTAGCACTTCGACCACCACCCTGAACTTCAGAGGTATAGTTCAAAATCCATTCTAGCTTATTGTCAATAAGGGTTATCTATTACACGCAAAATTCAAGTTTATTATACAAAAGACCCGTTAAAAATATGTTAAATATATCACAGAGTTATTAGATATACAATTACAAGTTTTAGAACTTATTCAATGCATTTTAAATGTTGATGACGTATATTTAAATACAAACATAAAAGTTCAAATATCAAATAAGCATAGTTCAAGGCATACGAGAGTGTTATGATTACGAAGATTGTGATTCAAATCTCGATATCCTTATTCTACTTTTAAAAAACGTTACGAAAATGGACTAAATGCATTATTGAGATTTATTGTAACTAATTAGAAATGGACATATTCGAAAAAGAAATTATGATACCAAATAAAACTACTCAAAAAAAGTGAACATAATTAATTATGTTATTATCTAAAACTTTATCTTCCCAATTTGTTGGTTGTTTACAATAATTTTCCAACTGCAAAACAATGATTGGTCTCATTTACAATAATGTTGTTTGAATCCTTCATATCACATCATTTGAATTTGTTTGGAGTAAATAAAAAATTCCAAAAAAGAAAAAAGTTGACCAATTTTCAAAGCATCTTAATTTAACCATTTATTCTCAACTTTGTGCAAATTAATGGATGAATGTAAATATCTTAAAAATTATATATTAATGGTATAAATTACTTTAGATTATATTAATTTCATTTTTTTTTCTGCATTTTTTCGTCGTAAGTTTGAATCTCTCTCTTTATTTATTATAATTTTAAACCCAATTTATTGAGAATCGATTTGAAAAACTAATATGATACATAAAGTTAACAACAAATAATTATAAAGTAAAAGTTCATAATAGTAGGCATTAGGTTTTCAACAAATTCCTTTATTTCTTATTTACTAAATGATAATCATAATTTCCTTAAAAAAATATAATAAATAAATCAAAATACCATTTTGGTCAGTTCTATTTTAGTCCATATATTTTTAAATATTTAATTTAGTCTCTATACTTTTAAAAAATCTTTAATTTAGTCCATTACTACTGGTTTATTTTTTATTAAAAAAAACATTTAGTTATTTATCAACATTTTTCAATCTAATTTTTGAAAACATTTTACACCTATTATATTGTATTGTATGAACATTATTTTTAAGACCATTTCCAAATATAGGAAAATGAGCCAATTTGTTTATAAATATAGGAAAACGTCTTGACATCGAGATGTCTATTAGTCTCTATCACTAATAGACAATAACATTTTGCTATATTTAAAAATATTTTCAAAAGTTTTGCTATAATCAATTATCATTATTTTTGTTATTTAGCCAACTTCGATAAAAAGAAAAAAAAAATTAATTTTAAAGAATTGAATTTAAGATTTATTAAAAATAAAGAGTAAAATATATGGACTAAAATTAAAAAAAAACGATAACTAAAATAGTACTTTTTAAGTTAAGAGAATAAAATGGTTTATCTCTTTCCTTACCACAAAATGAAAAAAGACAACATTAATTATGCGTAGTAAATTATATTGCATGTCCATCCAAAACCATTAATGACAAATTGATTTTCAATTCATTTCAAACCACTTAAAAAATCACGAGAAGCTAGTATTGTTTGAAAACTATTTCTAACTTAGAGAAAAGGGGAAAAAACAATAAAAATCAATTTAGGTATATCCTCATGTTATTTGTCAATAGGATTTCAACGTGGCATAATGACATTAATTTGTATAATCAATTCAATCACCCACTTTTAAAATAATTTTGAAGATGACAACACAAAATAAAACCATAATGAAAATTAATGTAATCATAATGAACTTTTATTGATGGATGAATTGTAATAGACTTGAATTGCGAATACAATTGAATTACTTTTCAATGCATTTACCTATAATTATGAATCCATCACATTTTACTATTATTGTTACCATTACTGTCACTGTTTGACCTTAATGGTAATAGTAACAGTAACGATAAATGTGAATATCTATAATGGTTAAATGTGAATATCTATAATGGTAACAATAATGGTTAAGGTAAAGGTAGTAGGTCCCACATAATTTTCAGATTTAACACCTTTTATTCATCAATTAGATTACACTTATTACAAATTTCAAGGTGGACCCCACATCTGAAAGCACAAACAACAATAAAAATAATAAACTGGGATCCACTTTTTACATTACTATTGATGAATTACTTCCAACCGGTGTGGACGTAGCCTTAGTTCGCTGGTAATTATATGCATTCTTTTTTTGACGTCAGAAGCTCAATCTTCTATTTATACAATTGTTGTCCTAGATTTTTTTTTTTTTTTTTTTTTTAAATATGATGAAAAATAGATTATTTTTCAAAATACCATAAAAATGTCATGTTTTAAACCACATTATCTTCTTAAAAATTTAGACCTATATAAGAGTGAAGATTTAAACTTTTAACTTTTTGATCGAGTTTATAATGGTTTGACCAATAAAATTATGCTCACCTAAAATTTAAATAATATAAATTAATAATAAATTCAATTATTTCTATAGAATGCAACTGGGACAAAAGGAATAAAATTTAAATTACACATGTGTTCTCTATAGTTTGGACATGGTTTTATTTTATCCCCTAACTTGTATTTTTACAAGTTTCAATGTTGACATCAATATAATAATTGAACCTTACTAATTTTGTATATAAATGATTAATAACTTTAATGGAACTAAATAAATCCAACTAAGAAAAAGCTATAAATATCAAATTAAAACGTTTGAAATCACACCATATGAGATAAAAATTAAATCGCAAATACTAAATCCATAAAGTATCAATAGAGTTGCTTATTGAAGATCACCTTGTTTCCTCTGTTATCCCCTTGAATTTTTGGGCTTAATTAATGAAGTTATTTGTTTTTGTTTTTTTTTTTTTAAAAAATTAACCATCGAAATAAAAAAAAATTGAAAATACTGTTTAGATCACTAAATTTTGGATCTAGTTTTCATTTGGTCTCTAAATTTTAAAATGTTATACATTTACTCAATAAATTTTAAGTTTTCTTAAGTTTCAAAATGTTATAATTTTAACTTTGAGATTTTAGTTTGTTTCAATTTGGTTCAAAGATTTGCACTTTTTAACTTCAATTTTTCACTAAATAATTACATTTTATTTTTAGTATTAATATCTATTAATTAACTTAAAAGAATTAAAGGAATTGCAATTAATTAAGCTTCGCTAATATTTATCACTAGGGAAGATAATCAGTTTGGTTTTGTCGATTTTGGGGTTAATCAAGAACCAAACCAAACAAATAGTTTTATGAGGAATGAATCCAAACCAATGTCCAATAAAGAACAAAGGCAATGAATTGCTTTTTATTTGGTTTGATTTATTATCGATTTGGTTCTCGAGTTTTGGTATTTCTTGTTTTCTTCATAATTTTTATTTTTATTTTTGCTTTTATTTTGAGTTGGTTCTTTTTGGTAATTTTAAGTTAAAATAGGATCTATTTCTTACATCTATCTATACATTGAAATTTAATTTTTTTTCATGCCACTTTTTTAAATTAAAAACATACCAGCGTCATAATAATTGGTCTTTTTTTTTTTTTTTTAAATAACAAATATATATGTACCATAATAATTAAAATATTAAAAAATACCTAATGTTAGAGTTTATTTTTAAGTATATTACCCTCAAAAACCGATTTAAATCATTACCTTTCTATTTTATCGAAATACAAATCAATATGTTTAATTTTATATTAAAAAACCAAATCAAACCATTGGATCGGATCGGATCGGATCGATTTGATTTTTTAATTTTTGTTAGTACTCCTATTCATCCTTATTAAAATTTTCCTTTATTATTATTTTAAATCTCGAAACCTAATTGAATCGAAAATAAAAATTTAAGTACTAAATGCTTTAACATTTCAAGATTTAATAATCAAATAAAAATTATACAAAAAAATTTAGGAACGTAGAAGGTAATTTATTTTGGAAAAAACATATTTAATTAAAATTTATAAAATTAAGTAAAGAAAGAGGAGAAGCGCCCTATTTATTAGGAACGCCACCTGACGGTAACAACCGCTCCATTTCATGTTTCCGTAAATGACCCCACCGCAATCGCCGTTCAACGTTCACATCTGAGGTCAATTTGGTCAAAGCACTTGCCACCACTTCACATTAAAAGCTACTACTTTTCCCGCCGGTGGTCGCTATGGATTTTTGTATTTTCCGTTTTGAATTTGAATTCGTAATTCTCATTCAATAATAATTTTCTTCTATTATTTTATTTTATTTTATTTGAGGAGACTATTGGTCAATGGAAATTCAATTTTAATAGATAAAATATTTCCAGCACGGAGTTAGAGAGTTTAACAATTATTATTATGTATATCAAACAAAATATATTAATATTAATTATACAAACTAATATATAAACGTCAATTGTTTTTTGTTTTTTTGTCTAATTAGGTATAAATTCAATAGTAATCAACTTATGTAATCTTCTTTGGTTCAAAATCCTCTATTATTTTAATTGAATCCAGTCTAGTAATCATTCCGTTTATCAAAATTACGTCTATTTTTTCTCAATTTTTTTAGTATCTATTTTTTCTCAATTTTTTACAATGTTTTATATTTTTATTTAGTAGAGTTGAATTCTTAGCAATTTTTTTTAAATATATATATATATATTTAATTTCAAAACTCGGTTGGTTCTTTTAAAACATTAACAAAAAGTAGATAATGAAATATTAAATTTAAATGTGAAATTTTTTTTATAAGCTCGCTTTTCAAAAACCAAATAGTTGTCGAACCGAACCTAAGATCTTATGACCCATTTGGATTGGAAACATTGTCTAATGGGTATAGATATTAAATATCTAGGATTTGAACGTTTGGATTTTAAATGTCGGGAATAATTAATGTCTGTATTTGGATATGCAGGATAATTAATGTCTATAACTTAAATATGTGTGTTCAATTTACCAATTTTGTATATAGAAACAAAAATTAAATAATTACTTAATTAAATACAAGAGATCAATTATTGTAGTCATCAAATAAATTTAGCATTATTTAATCAATAAAAATAAAAATAAACGAATACTTTTATATTAAACCTTTATTAAACATAATTAATTAATTTAAAGTAATTACTAAAAATAATTAAATTATTATAAATTAATTAGAATATTGATAATCATAATAATAATAGTAATTTATATTAAATAGTTAATATTGCATAAAATATTAATTGTAAATATATTAGTTGAAATTTATTAAGTCTAGTTAATATATTTATATTTAATAATTTATTAAAATTAATAATAATGAGTAATTAATATTAATTTTATTTATTAATTAAACTATATTTTTACGGGTTATCTTCATACATAAAAATCCCACATTTTTTTCAGGGTACTAAAAAAACCATGTAATATGGGTTTTAAAGTTCTTTGGACAATAATATCTTGGATTTTAAAAATTGAAATTCTATAAAACAAAAGGGTATTAAATGTTTGTATGAAATCCCATGAGAAAACTTGTGAAACAAACTGACCCTCAATAATTTAGGCCTCATTTAGTAACCATTTGGTTTTTGTTTTTGTTTTAAAAAGCTTATATTATTTACATTTCTTACAATGATTTGTATCTTTCTTAAGTATAATGGTTGAATTCTTAGCCAAATTCCAAAAAGAAAAATAATTTTTCGAAAGCTACTTGTTTTAGGCCCCGTTTGGTAACCATTTTATTTTTAGTCTTTGTTTTTTTAAAATTAAGCCTATAAACAGTACTTTCATCT
Organism: Benincasa hispida; assembly: GCF_009727055.1. Taxonomy (NCBI): domain Eukaryota; kingdom Viridiplantae; phylum Streptophyta; class Magnoliopsida; order Cucurbitales; family Cucurbitaceae; genus Benincasa; species Benincasa hispida. The sequence goes on along the minus strand of NC_052357.1, from coordinate 63,042,741 downwards.
CCAAATTTATTTCTTTGTTATCTACTTTTCACCATTTTTTTAAAAACCAAGCCAAATTTTGAGAACTAAAAAAATTAGCTTTCAACAAGTTATTTTTGTTTTTAAAATTTGGCTAAGAATTCAACTATTGTATTTAATAAAAATGCAAATCGTTGTAAGAAATGTGGATGAAATAGGCTTAATTCTTCAAAACAAAAACAAAAAATCAAATGGTTACCAAACAGGGCCTTAGTTCTCAAAATTTGACTTGGTTTTAAACCATTGGTGAAAAGTAGATAACAAAAGAAGAAATTTGGAGGTGGAAGTAGTGTCCATATACTTAATTTTCAAAAACAAAATGGTTACCAAACGGGGCCTTTGATTTTAGTTTTCAATTTTTAAAATTATGTTTCTTTCCTCCCCAATTTTTTTTATGATGGTTTTCACAATTGTTAGAGAAAACACTTAAACTCTTAGTCAAATTCTATAAATAAAAGCAAGTTTTTGAAAGCTAATTTTTTTGTTGGGTTTTATTTCCTAAAACTTGCAGTTTGTAAAATTTAAACATATTAAATAGAATTATATTAAATATAATTTATAAAAACCCTAATTTGAATTTGAACTTATCCAAATTCAAACCCTAATTTCAATTTGAACATTTCAAATTGATATCATTCCAATTTCACTCAATTTAATAATTCAAGGTGTTCATGTTTTACGAGCTAGTAGAAGGACCTTATGGACCTACAGATCAAGAGCTCCAACGATTAAGATTAACTGGCTAAAACTCTTTAGACTAAATTAATCAGCATTAGTTAACTATCAAGTCACACCGTTATTACGCTCAATAGTTGTACTCTTCTCACTGTAGATATATTTGTATCCACATGATTTAACCATAAGTAGTAAGTCGATCCTTCACAGGTTGTTCGTAATAACGGTTGGGTCAATATGTTGTTTCACCTTTGATATTACGTCTTGTTTCTTAAGTTCCTACTGATCCTTTAATGAACAATTGATTTATGATTTAATCACTAAACCGGATCCCTTTCAGGCCAGTGAGAGAGTGAGGCCCCTTGTTCAAGACCTGGATTCAGTACTTAAGAGAACAACCTTTCCTCTATCCCTAAATCGAGTAGGCGTGAATTCCGTCTTGTACCCTATGTCCCCAACTATCTACCCGATCTTATCCCTGAAATGGGAGGCTTATTGAGCCGACGCTATAGAGCCAACCCTCACCCATGCAAATCTAAGGATAATCCCGAATAAACAGGAGTTCATAGTTAGCTCAAGATTAAGATCGAGTTACCTAGGTCATCTAAACGAAATAGTCAGTTTTAAACAATAAACAACGTTATAAAGTAAGAGTGACTTATTTCTTGGTTTGATCTTATACAAACTCTTTGCATGGGACATCCCCACTCCTCATGTCATTACATGAACGAATCTAGATCACTTTATTTGTAGTATCTTTATAACAACTTGTAACAGCTACAAAGTAGGCTTTATCCAATAGTGTTACCAGAATAAGGTACCCAACCTTAATCATATACTATAGATCATTTTGGTTATTTACTCGAACTTGATCCATCTCTATGTTTCTACATAAAGTTCAAGTATTCATATAATAGCCATGGATCTTAGTTTATTGGATTTAGTCTTTATGAATGCAATTAATAGATTCAATACCTTTATTGAAGAAATTTTGAATAACATCTTTTATTTGATAATATAATATGTTTAATTTTTACAAATTGCGAGTTTTAGGACAGAAAACCCAACAATTCTCCCACTTGGAATAAAACTCTAGTGAATCAATATATACAAATATATACAATATTGAATTTACACAGAGAGAACAAAAAGAATAAATATAATAAACCAGGGCATTAAATATCCATAAATTCTCCCACTTGACCTAGTGATAAATATCTCGTAGACCTAGTCCTACTAGGTGACCCTCGAACACTTTAGCCGAGAGGGTCTTTGTAAATAGATCAGCTAAGTTGTCTTGTGAGGCTATTTGCATGACGATCACACCTCCTCTATGTACAATCTCTCTGATGAGATGGTACTTTTGCTCGATATGCTTTCCTTATTTATGGCTTTGAGGTTCATTTGAATTTGCAACTGCTCCTGTAATGACCTGACCTTTTGAGTACTCTGATAAGGGTCGTTACTCATAATTACACATTTACATTCAAAACATTTTGACCATTGAGGAAAATAAATTTTCAATAAATAACAAATAAGAAAAACCTTTGTTTGGGGCCCCTAAAATAATGAAGAAAAAAAATAACTTAAACAAATACATTTTTGACCAACATTGAGTTTCAAATCAAAACTTTTAAATAGCTTGAAAACGTAAACTGAGCGGAAGCGATTTACATGTCCCATATGGCACGATCACAGGTCCCTCTTGTCACCCACGATCCGTTCCTATCATTACCTGAAAAACACAAATTAAGAAAGGTTGAGTATAAAATACTCAGTAAGTGATCCCATTACCGGGATCAGGTTATGCATCCACGAGCAAAGAAAAATAGCCCGTGGCTCATATAGCTACATCGATTTTTGATGATGAAAGGAAAACCAAAAGACGTACTATCTTGCCTTGATACGCATGCCTAGCGACTCGTAGGCACACCGTCAAACATGAAAATAACATAAACGTGAACCCGTCGACTCACGTATGTCTAGCAGCTCGTAGGCACACCGTCAACATGAACGTAAACCTATTGGCTCACGCATGTCTAGCGGCTCGTAGGCTCGCCGTTAAACATGAAAATAACATGAACGTAAATTTGTCGGCTCACGCATGTCTAGTGGTCCGTAGGCACATCGTCAAATGTGAAACATGAAAATAAAAGTAACATGAACGTAAACCTGTCGGCTCACGCATGTCCCGCGACATGTAGGCACACTATCAAACATGGAAAAATAACACGAATGTGAACCTTTCGACTCACGCATTCTAGCAGCCCATAGGCACATCGTCAAACATGAAACTAGACCCGTAGGTCCTCTGAAATAAAACATGCGTCAAGGCGAGACAGTAAACCGCTCTATTGGTTTATTCATGCACCACATACATAATATTAGTACTGATTAGAAATTCGAACATGCTCATAATACTTATAACTGTCATGCAACAAGTAAAACATAATGACAAAATCATGCTTCAAGAGTCCATTAGTTAACTTTATAATTCTAGACTAGGTTGCCTGGTACAAAGGCACTGATAATAGTACCATTTACCTCAACTTAGTCACAAAAGTCCACGAAAATAATTCCTTAAAACCTTTGGAAAACTTGAATCAACCCAAAGTTGTGGCTTGGTCCAAGACAAATTCCAAAACTTGATTCAATTAGCCAATCTGATCAAGAATTAAATCCAAAATCAATAACTTAATTTTTCCACTATTACTCTCAATCCAAAAGAATAACCAACCAACAACTTATCCAAAACTTACTAATCTCTACAATTTTCTGCAAAATGAAAAATGGTCTCTCGCTTGATGGTCAATGCCTCAAAACTTCCAAATCTTGAATTCAAGATTTTTCTCAAGATTCTGGCAAAGATCGGGCAGTGGTGGCTGGTGGTGCGTCGGCTCGTGGCTACCATAGATAGGCAGCGAGTGTTGCTATCAGACGACATAAATTGTTTAGGCTCGCGACTAGTAGTGAGGGTCTTGCATGAGGAAGGTTTGTGAGAGATAAGGGGAATTTCTAGTTTTACAGATTTTATTCAGCAGCGATTACGAAAAAACCAGTGCTTCAAACAATGATTCAACCGTTCAAAATAAAACTCTATATGTCTTGAACAGACTGACCAAATTTGAGCATGATCCAACGGTTTAAACTACGGCAATCGACAATTCTGTGGAAGTTGTCGCTAAAAATTGAATTGCTTTCTCCCCAATTTTTGACCTCTTTTCACTCTCATTTGATTTCGAAAAAATCTCAATTCTTTTATTTGTTTCAAATTTTGAAAAGATAAATAAAATATTTTATCACAATATCTCCAAAATCTCCAAAGATTCTATTAAATTTAGAAATCAATTAACTTTTTAAATTATCTTAATTTAGGCTTCAAAAACCAAAATTAAAGGGCATAATATCCATCAATTTGATATAAATTAAATCCTTCCAAATATTTAAATCAATTCAAAACCACATGAAATTAATTATCTCTTTAATTTTTTTTAAGTTGGCCCTAAAACCCAAAACAAAAGGAAGTAAAATTCAATATTTTCAAGATAATCAGTTCGAATATCTAATCAATTAAATTCAATTTAATCAATAAAAGTTTTTCAATTATTTCAATTTAATCTCAATTTCTCAAATGAAAGAGAAATTTAAACTCAATAATTTTAGATAATTAACTTAAAATTTCCTAAAATTCGGGATGTTACAGCTTCACTGTTGTCACAATAGAGGGTGATAGGCAGGTGCATATTAGGAACTACTTCCAAGTCAGTCAAGAACTTTCTGAGCCATACTGCTTATTTTGCTGCTTTACTTGTGTCTACATACTCAACTTTCATTGTAGAGTATGCTATACAACTTTGCTTGATGTTTCTCCATACAAAGCTCCTCCATTCAGAGTGAACACTGACCCCAAAGTCGATTTCCTAGAATCAATATCGGTTTGGAAGTCAGAATCAGTGTATCCAGTAAGGATCAGATCCTTAGTACCATACACGAACATATAATTTCTCATTCTCCGAACATACTTGAGAATGTTCTTTATGGCAGTCCAATGATCATATATGGGATTGGACTAAAATTTGCTGACTATTCCAACTACATAGCATATATCAGGACGAGTACACAACATGGCATACATCAAGCTCCCTACCGCTGATGCATATGGAATTCGTTTCATATCCTCAACCTCTTGAGGTGTCTTAGAACTTTGTTCCTTAGATAGGTGAATTCCATGTCTGAAAGGCAACGTTCCTTTCTTGGAATTTTGAATTTGATATCTAGACAACATCTTGTCTATATAAGATGCTTGAGCTAGTGCTAATGTTCTGTTTTTGCGATTCTGAACTATTTGGATCCTAAGAAAATACTGTGCTTCTCCCAATTATTTCATTTGGAATTGCGTAGCCAGCCATCTTTTAACGTCAGCTAGAAATTCTACTTCATGTCCTATGAGTAGAATATCAACATACAACACTAGAAAAGCGACAGTTTTGTTAACGATTTTCTTGTAAACACAAGGCGTCAACATTTTGTTCAAAGTCATAAGATTTGATCGTAATTTCAAATCGCATATTCCAGGATCTAGATGCTTGTTTCAACCCATAAATGGATCAATTAAGTTTGCAAACCTTTTGTTCTTGACTCTGTTCAATAAACCCTTATGGTTGATATATATAGATACTTTCTTCAAGATAGTCATTCTGAAAGGTTGTCTTGACATCTATTTGCCATATTTCATAATCATAAAATGTAGCTATGGGCAAGAGTATTCTAATTGACTTTATCATGGCAATCGGAGAGAAAGTTTTTTCATAGTCTACCCCCTCTATTTGGGTAAACCCTTTTGCCACAAGTCTTTCTTTGTAGGTCTATACCTTACCAGCTTGGTCTCGTTTTCTCTTGTAGATCCATTTGCAACCAATGGGTTTTGCCTCTTCAGGTTGATCTTCAAGATCCGATACAGAATTGAAATACATAGATTCCATTGCAAGGTCCATGGCTTTAATCCATTGGTTTTTATCCACATCATTCATTGCTTGTTTGAAAGACAATGGATCCTTCCAGCCATCATCTGGTATGATGACTTGAGTTTCAGTTAAACCCATGTACCGGTCAGGCTGTTGCACAATCCTCCCACTACGACGAGGCATTCTCAACTCTTGAGAAGTATGTGAAGTACTAGTTTCATCAATAATTCTTGTTAATGGATCTACTCTGTCAACAACTTATGTTGATGTATTTATCGTTTCTCTTGAGAAGTATGTGAAGTACTAGGGTACAAATAGGCATATTTTTTTAATGACGTTCCAACTTTTTAGGATTTTGCATCAACACATGTGTTGGGCAACCCTAAATTCTGAAGTTACGTAAATTTCCTTTACATCCTCACTAGAGCTCGTAAGGTATTTCGGAAACACTCTTTGAGGGAACTATGTTCAAAATATACACGGCAGTTTTAACTACGTGTTCCCAGAAAGAATTTGGTAACTGAGCATAACCCACCATAGGAAGCATGTTACATGCATTATGTATATGTTTAGGGTTTCTGTTATTCAATATAACTGTTATATTAAATTTGAATGCCTTTGATGCATGTTGTAGATGTAAGAGCATGTCTAATTTTTATAAGTTGTTATAAAATTGAGTTAGACATTAAAATCCATAACGAAGATAAGCTGCATGCTCACGTAAGTTAATCACCCGTTTTAATAAGTTAAAATAGGTTGACATTTTGTAAAACCTAGTTACAAACTCAACCGGTAGATAATCATGTCTAAGGTTGGAGGTACTTAAGTTAACGGTCTACGGAACACCTCCTAACTGGGGATTATGGTCGAATAATTGAATTTTGTTAACTAGTTTTATAAGCGTATGCGAGCGGTGTGAGGTAATAAAACGGTTTACCAACTAGACATTGTAGGTTAAAATCCAATTATAAGCGTTATACTTGAATAAACCACTTAGACTTAGGGTTGTTTTAATTAGCCAAAAAGAACCTAAGTATAATTTTACCCATATTAATAGAACACTTCAATGGGAGTCTAATAACTTATATATGATAAAGTTATCAGAACACTTAAGTGGGAGATTAATAACATATACGACATGTTATTTTTAGCTCTTATGTCACTAAGAGTTCATAATCAAGATTTAAGCGTTACTTCGTGTCACCCTGGGAGTGACCTCCATACGAAAAGTATTTGCATAAATTTGGAATCTGGTGAATAAGAGGAAGTCGTTCAAACATAAATCAAATATATGATAAATAGATTTAAACTGCCACGTCTCCACATAGTTCACACTGTGTGATTCATATGATGCTTCGTGTCACCTTGGTCCATATGGAAAGTGTTTATATGAGTCAATAACAAGGTGAATAGGGGAAGTAGTTCATAGTAAGTGGGTGAAGGATTTGTGTCAACCTGTCCTCGGTCTTTTTCGTTAGTTCATAGTAAGTGAGATTCCTATGTTGCACCTGTTGGTTTCCTTTAGACAACCCTTGCTAGTCGTTTAACGACGGCTATCCCCATGGAGGGTTGTAACATAGGATTCAGAATAACTCAAACTCCAAAAATGGTAAATAACCAAAACGGTCTATATTATATGATTAAGGTTGGGTATCTTATTCTGGTAACACTATTAGATACGGCCTACCCTATACTGTAACAAGTTGTTGTAAAGATACTACAAACGAAGTGATCCAGATTTGTTCATGTAATAACATGAGAAGTGAGGGTGTCCTACGCAATGAGTTTGCATAAGATCGGACCAAGAAATAAGTCACTCTTACTTTATAATGTTGTTTACTGTTTAAGACTAACTATTTCGCTTCGATGACCTAGGTAACTCGATCTTAATCCTGAGCTAACTATGAACTCCTATTTATTCGAGATTATCCTTAGATTTGCATGGGTGGGGGTTGGCTCAGTAACGCCGACTCAATAAGCCTCCCATTTCAGGGGTAAGATCGGGTAAATAGCTGAGGTCATAGGGTGCAAGACAGAATTCACGCCTACCCGATTTAGGGATAGAAGAAAGGTTGTTCTTGTTGGGAATGTCTTAGAGCTCGCAATTCGTGTTCAACATTCTATTTATCAATAAAATATTATTGAGTAATTTATTCAATAAAGTTGTTGATTTTGCATTCTATTATGAAAATCCAATAAACATATCCATGGCTATAGTATGAATACTTTAACTTTATGTGGTGACATAAACAGGATCAAGTTAATAGTATATAGCCTAAATGGTGTAATAAGTATATGAATGGAATTGAGTATCTCATCCTGGTAATACTATTGGATGCAACCCATTTTGTAGGTAATACAAATGATGTAATCCACAGATCATTCATGTAGAGATATGTGAGTGGGGGCATCGTATGCAATGAGTTTGTACATAGACTGCATCACGAAATAATCACTTTTCTTTATAACGATCGTTTACTGTTAAAACTGACTATTTCATCTTAAGTAACCTAGGATAACTCGATCTAGCTAACTACGAACTACTATTTATTCGGGATTATCCTTTGATCTGTATGGGTGAGAGTAGTCCAACGAATAGCTGGGGACATAGCCTTACAAGATGGAATTCACTTCTACCCGATTTAGGGTTAGTAGATAGGTTGCTCTCTTAAGTACTAATTCCAGGTCTTGAACAATCGGGGCCCCGCCTTCTCATGATAGAGAAAGAACTTGATTCATAAGTATTATGAATCAAGTTGGTGTTCATTAGAAGGTCAGTGGGAACTTAAGGAACGAGATGTATTCACAGGGGTAAAATGATGATCTTGACCCAGCTGTAATTACGAAGACCTGTGAAAGATCGACTTACTGATCATGGTTATATCGAGTGGACATAATATATCTACAGTGAGGGGAGTTGAACTATGGACTTTAGTGGAGTGATTCATTAGTTAACTAATGTGAGTTACTTCGGTGGAATGAGTTTAGCCAATTAATCTCATATCGTTGGAGCATATGATCTATAGGTCCGCGAGGTCTCCCTACTAGCTCGTTAATGGATTATCTTTAGAGTAGCGTGATAAGTTAATTTGAAACATTCAAATTAGAATTAAAGGAATTAGTAATTATATGAGATATAATTACACGTCTAATTTTAAGAATTAAACAGAATAGAAGAATTAATATTTAAATATGATTTAAATATATGAAGGTAGATTTGTGTAAAATTAATTTAATATTTGATATTAAAGTAATTAGAATTTATTAAATTAATTAAATAATTATTTATTAATTTTATTATAAAATTAATTTTGCAAAATTAATAATATTTTTAATTTTTGAAATCATTTGGTAAAAGAAAGTTTGAAAAACAACATAAAATGGAATTGTGGATTTTTCCATTAACACCTTCAACTAGCTTACACCAAAGTCACTTAAATTTGGCTTCAATAACTCCAAGCATGGGCTGTATCTCATGCAGTCATCTTCTTTGCATGAAAGACCTGCAATAAATAGAGAAGATTGGAGTGGAATTGAGGCATGCATCTATAGAGTTTTTGTTGGAAAATTCGAGTTTAAGAAGTTGCTCTTCAAGTGGGTTGTTGTAGTGAGTTCTTCTCAAGTTCCCTTCATTCAAGCTTATTTTGAGTCCCATAACTTAATTTAAAGCTCTAAGAGAATAGAGGGAAAGATTTTAAGGTGGTTCACAGCAAGATTCATAGAAGTTTATGTTGGGGTTGATGCCTTAAAGTCTCGTATCCTATAGTTTGTAAACAGTTTGTACGAACGCTTGTGTTGTTAATATATGAAATTTACTTCACATCTTGTATTTTTGCTCAATTTCTTGTTTTATTTGCTTTACACAAATCAAGAAACATAAAATCCCTGGTTATCTGTTTGTGACTCAAGCATGTATGTGGTAACATACAAGTGGATCATGTCTTGAGTGATAACCAAAATGATCTGTAGTATATGGACATAGGAAGGAAACCTTATCCTAGTAACGCTACGGATGCAACCCTCTTTGTGGAATGGTCACAAGTGTTGTGACTTGTCATAGATGGTCTGATCTTGATCATTTATGTTGGAGACATGCGAGCGGGGGCGTCATATACAAAGAGTTTGTATAAGACCTGATCACGAAGTGTTAACGTCTCGTTATATAACACCGTTCATGATAGAGATTTCACTTCACTAAGATGACCAAAGGTAACATGACCTCAATCCTGAGTGAATTGGGTACTCCTGCCATTGAGGGCAGTCCTTTGATTTGTATGGGTGTGAGTGGCCAGGTCGCCGATTCAAACCTACCATTTTGGGGATTCGTCTGATTTGCGAGCTGGGAACTCAGTTACACAAGATGGAATTAACTCTTTCCCTGAGGCAGGGATAAGTAGATAGATAGCTCCCTTAAGAGCTGATTCCGGGGCTTGAACGATGTGGCGCCACACACCTTCTCTTGGCCCGAGAGGTGTTCACACATAGTTGGACTATGTTGTATTGTTTGTTAGAGGAATCAGTGGTACTTAAGGAGTGAGATGTAACTACATGGGCATAATGGTAATTTGGCCCAGCTGTACTTATGAGCATATGTGAAGGGTCATCGTACTCATGATTGGTTATATCCAATAGACACAGAAATATATCTGTGGTAAGGAGAGTTCTGTTGTTGGTCTTTAGTGGAATACTTGACAGTTAACGGATGGTGGATCTCGTGGCTAAAGAGTTTAGTCAGCTATTCATGAACTGTTGGAGCTTCGAGCTACAGGTCCACTAGGTCCCCTGGGTAGCTTGGATAAAGTTAAGAACCAGTGTTTAGGTTAATTTGAAATGTTCAAATTGACAAGAGGAAGTTCGATTATATACGATAGAATTGGGCTGGTTAATTATATATGATATAATTGGCTAAATGTATGAGATACATTATTTTGGAGGAAATTAGATATAAATATGATTTATATCAAGTAGAGGAGAAAATACTATAGTAGATATGTGATATCAAACCATAGGATAAAAATATAATATGATTATATTAATTAATTAATTAGTTGGTTAATTATATGATAATTAATCCAAAAATCGTGTTTGGACGTGGGTTAGTGGAAATGAGTCAGTTATTGTAACCGATGAAATAAAAATGAAAAGAGTTTTCATTTTTGCGTCGTCCGTCAATCGCCCAAAAAGATTTTGAGAGCGCGCGCTGGTGATCATTCTAAGCGATCACTTAAGAAAATCGAGAGACTATACGATAGCACTCTCCGCCTAAACGATCGTCTTCCTCGTGCCTAAACAATTGCACACTGTCGCCTCCACGATCGCATAGCTTCTCTAAACAATCGTATAGTGTGCCGATTTTTCTAAACGATCATATATGTTTTCCTAAACGATCGTTTAGTAAATCCTACATGATCGTGTAGCTTCTCCTAAATGATAAGCAGTCTGCAATGTCTTTCTCCCTCCCACTTATTTATCGCCTACACGATTCGAGAATACCCAGGGCTCTTTAGTGGTGGTGTCGTCCCAACGACGTTCGTGTTCGTGCGGTTGTTTGTGTTGCTGTTGTTGACGCTGCTGCTGGGTGTTGGTAGATCACTTGTAGGGTTTCGCTGCTTGGAGTGCTGAAGTGTGAAAAACGTCTTCAACTAGTATGACACTTTTTCCCTTGTTATATCTTTGTCTTAGCATGCCATTAATTAAGTTTTTGTTTGCATAACTGTTTGTATTGAATGTATAATATGTATTTTGGTCACAGTGAGATCGGAGCGATCCGAATGTGTACATGGAACTCTACGAAATGAGATCCCTCAATTGGTATCAGAGTCAGGTTCTGATACTCCGATTTCATTTGTTGCAATGAAATTTGATTTACATTTATGGTGGGTGCATTTCTACACTGGTTTAATAGTTAAATTTTGCTGTGGATGTACAGATTAATGGATGTTTTCAGGATGATTTGCCTCGGTTTGATTTAGATCCTTTTACGTTTGCGGTTGTTTGTAAAGTCCCCTGCGTTTTTGGGCATTAATAATCGTTATCGAGTCTGTATTCAAAGTTTGTTTGAATTTGAGTCGTTCGTCGAAGAAGTAGATATGTTCAAGCATTGCATAAGAGTGGTACACGATTTGGGCAAGCATTGCGGTTCTTCGAGAAAGGAGGCAATCTAGGGTTGATCGCATCGTGCAGAAGTTGTTATATGCGATCGCTGTTGATCGCATCGTAAAGATGAAGGAGTACACGATCGCTGTTAAACGCATCAGTTAAATGATGGGGTATGCAATCAAGAGTTTATCGTATCATGTTGACGATCGAGTACGTGATCGCTGAGTATCGTTTAACGTGCGCACGCTAGACGATCGTTTAGGTCAGCAAGCTTCATCGCTTATAACTGACTAAATGATCGCTTAGCATCACAAGATAAATCGTTTACCTGGTTGCACGCATCGTGTAGATGATGAGATGCTCGTAGATCGCTTAACGCGCGCGCGCTGACGATCGTTTAGGTCAGCAGGCTTCATCGCTTAGTAACTTACTAAACGATCGCTTAGCATCGCAAGGTAAATCTTTACCTGGTTGCACGCATCGTGTAGACGATGAGATGCTCGCGTATCGTTTAAAGTGCGCACGCTAGACGATCGTTTAGGTCAGCAAGCTTCATCGCTTAGTAACTGACTAAACGATCGCTTAGTAACGCAAGTTAAATCGTTTACCTATCGTCACGTTACACGATCGCATAGACGATCAGGCTTCACAGCCTTATCGTCGTCTACACGATCGTTTACTTATGCTTCTATCGTCTAGTGCGTGCTGAATGATCGTCTACCTACTGGGGTTTACTACTCGATGAAGACCTCATGGCGGTTCAAGACCTAGTTCACCTGTGAATCGGTTTGCTCGATGAAAAATGTAATAGATAGGATTTTTTCATTCCGATTTTTGGTAAAGGCTCATCTCGGTCCATTAATCCTTTACTTGTTACATGCGATATATACTTTTTATATGTCATATGGTATGCACATATAGTAAATCCTACCTTAGGTTATGTAATGGTCATGCATCATCTCTTTATTATAATTGTTATAATTTAGAGAAACATGATTTAATTATATAAGAGCATGCTCATGCATTATATATATAAGATTTATATTTATGCATGCATAAAAAGAATTGACATGCATCATCTTTATATTATAATTGTTATAGTATAAGGGTGAATGATAGCATGTTTGCTTGGTTGTTAGACGATATATAAAAGTTATATATAGTAATGATCGGACATTGCATGAAGCATGACACATAGGTTATTTTATAAATATTATAAACGCCTCGTTGTGCGCAATGGTTTTAGTTGTTTCTTTTTAAAAGTTAAAGAGAAATTAGAACTAAAAGAAATAAGAAAGAAATGCATGCTCACTTAGGTTTAATTCATGGTTTTAAAGTGTTAAAACTTGGATCACATAGACCTAAGATCACGGTTCTAATANCACTTAGGTTTAATTCATGGTTTTAAAGTGTTAAAACTTGGATCACATAGACCTAAGATCACGGTTCTAATATGATTAGCAACTCTAAGGCTTTAATCTTTTAATCAGTTTAATAGGATTAAATTGGCTAATAAAAGGTTAAAATATAGCAAATCTATCTATAAGAGACCTTTTGTCTAAGGCAGGTTCTGTCTTGGCTGGGGTATTTAAGTTGACGGAAACGTAACACCCCTATATGGGAACTTACCTGGAAAGGTGAATTAGATAGGTTTGATGCATGCAGGCAAGTTAAGGACAATTCATTAAAGTGTTTAAATGTGACTACTTGAACTTGTTCATATTTCATAGACAAACGTTGTTTATGAGTAGAGTTTTAAAAGGTGACTTAGACTAAAATCAGTAGCCGAATAGTCTAGGTTAATGAATCCCTAAGTAGAACATTCAGTGGGAGGTACTTGGGGCATAAGATGCTTCACTTAAACCTTTCACGTTTCTCTTAAATAGTCTACACCGTGAGATCTATCCTTGGCCTTCCGACACCTTTGGCGTGTCCACCAATGGATGGTGTTTGGGTTGGTCAATATCAAGGTGAATGGAGAGAGTGTTCATAGTAAATGGGAGCGGGAAGTACGACAGCATATCCCTTGGTTAATATCAAGATGCCCTAAAGTCTCATGTCTTGTAGTTTGTAAATAGGTTGTACGAACGCTTGTGTTGTTAATATATGATATTTAATTCACATCTTATATTTTGCTAAGTTAATTGTTTTATTTGCTTTACCACAAACCAATAAACATAAATCCCTGGTTATCTGTATGTGACTCAAGCATGTATGTGGTGATATACAAGTGGATTATGTCTTGAACCAAAATGGTCTGTAGTATATGGATAAAGGAGGGAAACCTTATCCTGGTAACGCTATGGACGCGACCCGCTTGGTGGAATGGTCACAAGTGTTGTGACTTGTCACAGATGGTCTGATCTTGATCATTCGTGTTGGGGACATGCGAGTGAGGGTGTCCTATAAAAAGAGTTTGTATAAGACCTGACCATGAAGTGTTAACGTCTCGTTATATAACACCGTTTATGACAGAGACTTCACTTCACTAGGACGACCATAGGTAACATGACCTCAATCCTGAGTGAGTAGAGAACTCCTGCCATTGAGGGTGGTCCTTTGATTTGTATGGGTGCGAGTGGCTAGTTCGCCGATTCAAACCTACCATTTTCGGGATTCGTCTCATTTGGGAGCTGGGAACTCAGCTATACAAGATGGAATTCACTCCTTTCCCGAGGCAGGGGTAAGTAGATAGATAACTCCCTTAAGAGCTGATTTCTGGACTTGAACGATGTGGCGCCACACACCTTCTCTTGGCCCGAGAGGTGTTCACACATAGTTGGACTATGTTGTATTGTTCATCAGAGGAACCAGTAGTACTTAAGGAGTGAGATGTAACTCCAGGTGCATAACGGTAATTTGGCCAAGCTGTACTTACGAGCATCTATGAAGGGTCATCGTACTCATGATTGATTATATTCGATGGACACAGAAATATATCTGTGGTAAAAAGAGTTCAGCTGTTGGTCTTTAGTAGAATCACTGACAGTTAACGGATGGTGGATCTCGTGGTTAAAGAGTTTAGTCAGCTATTCACGTACCGTTGGAGCTTCGAGCCACATGTCCATTAGGTCCCTTGGGTAGCTTGGATAAAAGTCGATATCCAGTATTTGGGTTAATTTGAAATGTTCAAATTGACAAGAGAAAGTTCTATTATATATGATATAATTGGACTGGTTAATTATATATGATATAATTCGCAAATGTATGAGATACATTATTTTGGAGGAAATTAGATATAAATATGATTTATATCAAGTAGAGGAGAAAATACTACTAGTAAATATGTGATATCAAACTATAGGATAATAATATAATATGATTATATTAATTAATTAATTAATTGATTAATTATATGATATATAATCCTAATATCACGTTCGGACGTGGGTTATGGACAACATCGATTATGGTAACGATGAGTTAAAATGAAAAAAGTTTTCATTTTTGAAATTGTGCAATCGATCGTCGTTCATCCCGCCCAAAGAGAATTCGTGAAGCGCGTGTTGGTGAAAGAAGACGATCGCTCAAGAGCCTATATGATAGTCACATCTCTGTCTAGACGATTGTCCACCCCGCGCTAATTGATCGCACACTGTCGCCTAGATGATCGGATAGTTTCTCTAAACGATCGTATAGTGTATCGATTTAGCTAAACGATTGTATACCTTTTCCTAAACGATCGTTCAGAAAATCCTACACGATTGTATAGCTCCTCTAGATGATAAGCATTTCTGCTATACGATAGCATCGTTTTCTCTCCCACTTGCTTATCGCTTACACGACTTGTTGTTCCTCCGTCCTTTACCAAATTCACTAAAGCCTACCCTTTGGGTTTTCACTCCGAGAATACCCGAGGCTCACTAGTGGTGGTGTCATCGCTGTTGCGGTCGTGAGTTCGAGTTGATCGTGCTGCTGCAGTTGACGTTTCCATCGGGCGTTGGTAGATCACTTGGAGGGTTTCCGCTGCGTTGTGGTTCTGAAGTTTGAAAATAGTCTTCAACTGGTATGGAACTCTATCTCCCTTTGTTATTTTATTGTTCGTAGCATGTCGTTAATTAGAGATTATTTGCATAACTGTATGTGTTGAATATATAATGTTATATTTTGGTCACGGTGAGATTGGAGCGATCCGAACGCGCTCATGGAACTCTCAATATGAGATCCTTCAATTATGGGATAGTGTTTAGTCAAAATTGTTTGCTCTAGCGAAGGAGTATCTAACTGTCCCTTAGTAGCACGTATTCTGACTCACTATAGTATCGTTGTAAATAAATAATTGTTATGGATACATTATTCTTGTTTTGATAAAACTTGATTTTGGATTTAGTTGCAATTTACTAATTAGAATTTGTTTAAATTTTTCAGCATGTCGAATTCTTCTAGAAGACTCACTTTCGAATTAGTTAACAATAAAATCGAATCAACAAACAAATTACTAGTGGTTTATATCTTCAAAAGAGTTTTAACAGAGGATTGTCCTCTATCTTCCAACACATCTAAAGTTTTGAACAATATAGATGAAAATGCAAAATTCGAACAACAAGATAAATATGATTTACTTGTTATCTAAGCATGCTTAGTGGAAAACAATAAAACCTGGATAATTGATTTAGTTGCCGCTAATCATGTCTGTACTTTCTCACAGGAAACAAGTTCCTAGAGACAGTTGATAGAAGGTGAAACAATCTTTAAGGTAAGGACCGGGGAGGTTGTTTCAGCTAAAGCAGCGAGAGATATAAATTTATTTATAGGAGATAAATACATTTATCTGAAAAATGCTTATTACATTCCTTCTATGAAAAGGAATCTGATATCTATTTCTTGTTTGCTAGAACAAAATTATAAAGTTTCTCTAAAAAATAATGAAGTGTTCATCAATACAAGAAATAACCAAATTTTTTCTGCAAAATTAGAAAATAACTTGCATTTGTTAAAACCGACTAAGGTTAGAGTTGTATTGAACATAGAGATGTTTAAAACTGTTGAGACTCATAAGAAAATGAAAGTTTCTCCAAATGTCTATCTTTGGCACTTGAGACCGAGTCACATAAATTTCAACGGAATTGAGAGATTGGTTACGAATGGTCATCTAAATAAGTTAGAAGACAGTTCATTACCACCTTGTGAATCCTGTCTTCAGGGTGAAATGACTAAAAGATTTTTTTTCTGGAAAAGGCCTTAAAGCCAAAGAACCCTTGGAGTTGGTACATTCAGACCTTTGTGGTCCTATGAATGTTAGAGCTAATGGAGGCTATGAATATTTCATCAGCTTCGTTGATGACTATTCTAGGTATGGGCTTATTTACCTAATGCACCAAAAGTTTGAAACATTTGAAAAGTTCAAAGAATATAATGCTGAGGTTGAAAACCAATTAGGTAAAAAGATTAAAACACTTCGAACAGATCGATGGACTTAGAATTCCAGAATTATTTGATAGAACATGGAATCCAGTCTCAACTCATAGCCCCTGACACATCTTAGCAAAATGGTGTGGCAGAAAGGAGAAACAGAACCTTATTGGACATGGTTTGTTCCATGATGAGTTATACTCAGTTGCCAAATTCTTTCTTGGACACGTAGTTGAAACTGCAGTGTATATTTTGAACATGGTTCCCTCGAAAAGTGTTTCAAAAACACTTTACGAGCTTTGGAGAGGACGTAAAGGAAATTTATGTCAATTCAGAATTTAGGGTTGCCTTGCACTCGTGTTGGTGTAAAATCTTAAAAAGTTGGAATGTCATTCAAAAGTACGGTTATTTGTAGGCTACCCTAAAGAAACGAAGTGTGGTTTCTTTTACGATCCTCAGGAAGATAAGGTACTTGTATCGACAAATGCAACCTTCCTAGAGGAAGACTACATGAAGAATCATCAATCTCGCAGTAAGCTAGTAATAGAAGAAATGTCCCGAGAAACGACAGATGCATAGACAAGAGTTATTGATGAATTTTGTACTTCACATCCTTCTCAAGAGTTAAAAAATGCCTCGTTGTAGTGGGAGGATTGTGCAACAGCCTGGCCGGTACATGGGTTTAATTGAAACTCAAGTCATCATACCAGATGATGGCTTAGAAGATCCATTGACTTTCAAACAAGCAATGAATGATGTGGATAAAGACCAATGGATTAAAGCCATGGACCTTTAAATGGAATTTATATATTTCAATTATGTCTAAGATCTTGCAGATCAACCTGGAGGGGTAAAACCCATCGGTTGCAAATGGATCTACAAAAGGAAACGAGACCAAGCTGGTAAGGTACAAACCTAAAAAGCAAGACTTGTGGCAAAAGAGTTTACCCAAAAAGAGGGGGTAGACTATAAAGAAACCTTCTCTCTGGTTGGCAGGATAAAGTCAATTAGAATACTCGTCCATAACTACATTTGATGATTATGAAATATGGCAAATGGATGTCAAGAAAGTCTTTTTGAATGTCTATCTTGAAGAAAGTATCTATATGTTTCAACCAGAAGGGTTTATTGACCAGGGTCAAGAGCAAAAGGTTTACAAACTTAATCGGTCCATTTATGGGTTGAAAGAAGCATCTAGATCCTAGAATATATGATTTGACACTACGATCAAATCTTATGGATTTCAAGAAAATGTTGATGAACCTTGTGTTTACAAGAAAATTGTTAACAAAACGGTCGCCTTTCTGGTGTTGTATGTTGATGATATTCTACTCATAGGAAATAAGTAGAATTTCTAGCTGACGTTAAGAGATGGTTGGCTACGCAATTCCAAATGAAATATTTGGGAGAACCATAGTATGTTCTTGGGATCCAAATAGTTCGGAACCGCAAAAACAGAACATTAGCATTATCTCAACATCTTATATAAACAAGATGTTGTCTAGATATAAAATGCAAAATTCCAAGAAAGGATCGATTCCTTTTAGACATGGAATTCATCTGTCTAAGGAACAAAGTCCTAAGATACATTAAGAGGTTGAGGATATGAAACTAATTCCATATCCATCCGCAGTAGGGAGTTTAATGTATGCAATGTTGTGTACTCGTCTCGATATATGCTATGCCGTTGGAATATTGAGCAGATTTCAGTCAAATCCTAGATATGATCATTGGACTTCCATTAAGAACATTCTCAAGTATCTTCGGAGAACGAGAGATTATATGTTCGTGTATATTGCTGAGGATCTGATCCTTACTGAATATACTGATTCTGACTTCCAAACCGATATTGATTTTAGGAAATCGACTTCGGGGTCAGTATTCACTCTGAATGGAGAAGCAATTGTATGGAGAAGCATTAAGCAGAGTTGTATTATTGATCACTAATGGAAGTTGAGTATGTAGTTGCAAGTGAAGCAGCAAAAGAAGCAATATGTCTTAGAAAGTTCCTGACTGACTTGGAAGTAGTTTCTAATATGTACCTACTTGTCATCCTCTATTGTGACAACAATGGAGCAATTGAAAATTCAAAGGAACCTTGAAGCCATAAACGAGGAAAGTACATCGAGCAAAAGTACCATCTCATCAGGGAGATTATACACAGAGGAGACGTGATCGTCACGCAGATAGCCTCACAAGACAACTTAGCTAATCCATTTACAAAGGCCCTCTCGGGTAAAGTGTTCGAGGGTCACCTAGTAGGACTAGGTCTACGAGATATTTATCACTAGGGAAAGTGAGAGAATTTATGGGTACCTAATGCTCTAGTTTATTGTATTTATACTTTTTGTTCTCTCAGTGTAACTCAACATTATATATTTGTATATATTGATCCACTGGAGTTTTAGTCCAAGTGGGAGTATTGTTGGGTTTTATGTCCTAAAACTCGCAGTTTGTAAAAAATTAAACATATTCTATTATCAATAAAAGATGTTATTCAACATTTTTTCAATAAAGGTATTGAATCTATTAGTTGCATCCATAAAGTCTAAATCCATAAACTAAGATCCATGACTATTACATGAATACTTGAACTTTATGTAGAGACATAAAGATGGATCAAAGTACAAGTAAATAACCAAAATGGTCTATAGTACATGATTAAGGTTAGGTACCTTACTCTGGTAACTCTATTGGATGCGGCCTACTCTGTAGCTGTTACAAGTTGTTGTAAAGATACTACAAAAGAAGTGATCCAAATTCGTTCATGTATTGACATAAGGAGTGGGGGCGTCCTATGTAATGAGTTTGCATAAGATTGGACGAAGAAATAAGTCACTCTTACTTTTTAACGCTATTTACTGTTTAAGACTAACTATTTCGCTTAGATGACCTAGGTAACTTGATCTTAATCCTGAGTTAACTATGAACTTTTGTCTATTCGGGATTATCCTTAGATTTGCATGCGTGAGGATTGGCTGAACAGCGCCAGCTCAATAAGCCTCCCATTTCAGGGGTAAGACCGAGTAGATAGCTGGGGACATAAGGTGCAAGATGGAATTCATGGCTACTCGATTTAGGGATAGATGAAAATTTGTTCTCTTAAGTACTGAATCCAGGTCTTGAACAAAGGGCCCCATCCTCTCATTGGCCTGAGAGGGATCCGGTTTAGTGATTAGATCATAAACCAATTGTTCATTAGAGAATCAGTAGGAATTTAAGAAATAAGACGTAATATTGGGGGTAAAACAACATTTTGACCCAGCCGTTATTACGAACAACCTGTGAAGGGTCGACTTATTAGTTATGGTTAAATCATGTGGATACAAATATATCTACAGTGAGGAGAGTGCAACTA
Organism: Benincasa hispida; assembly: GCF_009727055.1. Taxonomy (NCBI): domain Eukaryota; kingdom Viridiplantae; phylum Streptophyta; class Magnoliopsida; order Cucurbitales; family Cucurbitaceae; genus Benincasa; species Benincasa hispida. Next base: position 63,022,275 of record NC_052357.1, on the reverse strand, counting down.
TTGAGCTATAGTGGCGTGACTTGATAGTTAACGAATTCTGATTAATTTGGTCTAAAGAGTTTTAGCCATTTAATCTTAACCGTTGGAGCTCATGATCTATAGGTTCATAAGGTCTCTCTACTAGCTCGTAAAACATGAATACCTTAAATTATCAAATTAAGTGAATTTGGAATAATGTCAATTTGAAATGTTCAAATTGAAATTAGGGTTTGAATTTGGATATGTTCAAATTCTAAATTAGGGTTTGTATAATTATATTTGATATAATTGAAATTGGAGAGTTTATAATATCTAAATATTTGATATTAAATTAATTAATTAATTAAATATATTTAATTAATTAAAAATAAATTATTTTCAATTTATTTTATTTGATATTAAATTAATTACATGAATAGGATTCATGTTTAGTATTAGTGTGATTAACTTAATATTTGATATTAAATTAATTAATTAATTAAATATATTTAATTAATTAAAAACAAATTATTTCCAATTTTAAAATCAATTTGAGATTTTTTTTTTGAAATTTTTGAAGTTGATTATTTGAGAATTAATCAAATTATTTTAATTAATTTAGAATTAATTAGAAACTTTGGAAATCATGAATTTGTAAATTTGAAATTTGAGAAAGTGTTTTTTTTCCCCCACTTTTCTCAAGCATGAGGTGCTTTTCATGTACAAAGACATCAATTCTACTTGAATTGAGAAGTAGGTGCTGGCCATTTGATGGTTTAGGAATGCTTGCATGCTGAGATTCAATAAAAACTCTAAATTTTGAAGAAGAAAGATAGTGGTTCTTGAGCTGAAAAGAGTTTCTGCAACTTCATCTTCTTCCTCACAAGAACCGTCAATATCCTTCACCATATTCACTCAAATTCGAGTTCCACCACTCAAATTCAAAGTTGAGAATAGTGGAGAAGATCTCTTGGTTGTTCACTATCGATTTTTAGTTGATTTGGAGTGAAGAGCAGCTTGGATTTGTGAGAAATCATCAAAGGTATGTACTTCTATAAACCCTCTTTTGAATTTCAGAAATAGTATGTTTTAGAACTCAAATTAAATGTAATTAAAGTGCTTATTGATTCTGTTTGCTTCCGTTGCATGCTTGTGTGTTCCATCAGAAACATATGTAACAATGAACCTGAAGTTCATGAATCAAGACATATTTACAATTTGGCATGACTGATTCGATCATTCAGGATCTATAATGATGAAAAGAATTATTGAGAATTCAAATTGACACCCATTGAAGAGCCAAGAGATTCTTCAATCTAGTTCATTATCTTGTGATATTTGCTCTCAAGGAAAATTGATAATTAGACCATCACTAGCTAAAGTGGGAATTGAATCTTTACATTTTTAGAACGAATTCATGGTGATATATGTGGACCTATTAGCCCCCCAAGTGAACCATTTAGATATTTTATGGTAATAATAGATGCATCCAGCAGATGGTCACAAGTGTGCTTATTATCAAGTTGAAATCTTGCATTTGCATGATTACTTGCTCAAATAATTAAGTTAAGAACCTAATTTTATGATTATACAATTAAGACCACTCGTCTTGATAATGCTGGTGAATTTACATCCCAAGTGTTAGGGTTGATGCCCTAAATCTTGTAAGATCCTAGTTTGTAATTGTATTGTACAAACATTTTATTTATGTAATAAAATATGTGATGTTTTATTTCAAAATTAGTTATATTAACCACAAATAAATAAATTAACATCCAAGGTTATCTTGTAGCTTAAACATGTATGTAGAGATATACGGATGGATCATGTTTAAGTGATAACCTAAATGGTCTATAGTAGATGGATAAGGCTGGATACTTTATCCTGGTGACACTACGAGTATGACCCACTTTGTAGACGTTACAATCGTTCATAATAGAGACTTACATTTCACTAGGATGACCATAGGTAACATGACCTGAATCCTGAGTGAGTTGTGTACGAGTTTATTAAGGCGGTCCTTTGATTTGTATGAGCGAGAGTGGCTAGATTGTCAATTCAATATGCTTACCATTTTGAGGATTCGTTTGATTGGGGAGTGGGAACACAGCTACATAAGAGGGAATTTACTCCTTCCCCAATGTCAGAGGAAGTAGATAAATCGCTCCTTTATGGGCTGATTCCGGGGCTTGAACAATGTGGTGTCATACCCTCTTCTGGACCAAGAGGGATTTGGTCATAGTTGAACTATGATTTATTGTTCATTAGAAGAATCAGTAGTACTTAAGGAGTTAAATGTAACTACAGGGGCAAAATGGTAATATTGGCCCAGTTGTACTTACGAGTAATTTGTGAATGGTCATTGTATTGTTGATTGGATATATCCAATGGACATAAAAATATATATGTATTGCGAAGAGTGCAACTATCGGTCTTTAGTTGAGTGCTTGAGAGTTAATGGATGGTGAATAATTTAATTAAAGAGTTTAATTAATTATGCACTTACCGTTGGAGCTTCAAGCTACAGGTTTATGAGGTCCCCTTGATAGCTCAACGAGATTTAATGAGAATCAATTTTTGGATTTATTTGAATTGTTCAAATTAATTGAGGAAATTAATTATATACGATATAATTAATTAAAATTTAATTATATATGGTATAATTACTACAATGTATTTGATACATTATAATATTAATGAGAGGAAATAAATATTTGAATATAGTTCAAATATTAATTATATGAATTGGATTCATATTATTAAATTTAATGTAAATGTGATTTATATTAAATGTCATTGTTGAGAGAAAATAAACTATAGGTTATATTGTATTTGATACAATATATAAACTATAAGTTATATTTTATATTTGACATAATATATAGTTTAATATATATATTATATGATAAA
>NC_052357.1:62659142-62716021 GCF_009727055.1 Benincasa hispida | reverse complement strand
ACAAGTCAAGCCTTGAAGGTCTATACCTTCCGGCATCAGCACCCGTGCCGCTTGTAGATTCATTTACAACCTATAGGGCGAATCCCATCAGGCTGCTTTACAAGATCCATTTATTAAAGTTGAAGTACATCAACTCCATCTCGAGATCCATGGCCTTGACCATTCATTCCTTGGTAACATCCCCATTGCCTTTATTATAAGACTAACGGATCTCAACGTTTGCCATTTGCTGACCATAGGCAAAAAGATTTTCTATGAAACCCAGATAGCGAACAGATGGGTTCGGCACCCTCCCACTTACGTCGAGGTTCCCTAAAACTCCTGTGAGAATGGAACCGACCTACTGGATGAACTCCCATCTAACAACTCTTGGTTGATGTAGCAGGCTCTTTCAACAACTCTTGTTGAAAGTTTCAGTAATTTCAATTGGAAAGCTCACGCAACAAGACTTTGCTCCGTGGATTATGCCCCTTATATATCCTCTCTCACGGGAGTGGTGTTGAAACAAACCCTATTTTCTGTTAGATCATAAAATAATCCCGTCGTGGCCTTTAGGCTAGCCTAGTTCAGGAACAATATATACATCATTTAAAATTAGAAACCTATTATGTAAAGTCAACTGGAGTCCTCTCACTGCCACAGCTGAGACAACGTGCCCGGTACCTACTCGCATCGTCATTTCACCAACCTCTAGCTGTCGCCAATATCTAATCCCCTGAAAAGAAGAACAAACATGGTTAGTGGCGCCTGAATCAATTATTGAGGTTGAATCATCATTCTCCACTAAACAAGTTTCGAGCACAAATAAATCACATTTACCTTTATTCGCCTTGGCCTTAGCCTTAGCTGCTTTCTTCTCCTTCAGATACCGAGGACAATTCCTCTTCCATTGTCCATCTTGGTTGCAATGAAAACACTTTCCCTTAGCAACTGGTGGACGTCTCTTTGGGGAGACAGGCGGTGGGTTAACAGGTGCCTTCCCTTTTCCCTTACCACCCTTCTTCTTCTTCCCCTTTGCAGAGTTAGAAGTAGAAGGTGCAGACTTCGTTCCTGAGGTCAAATCTCTATGGAACGTCCTTGAGGATGAAGCAACATTTTCCTCACCCTTCTGCCTCTCTTTACTTTTCAGTAAAGATTGGTATGTCTACAACTCGTTATGGAAAGTTGTAAGGTTATATTTCACTTTGTTAAGAATCACATTGCTAACAAAGTGCAGGAAGCTTTCCGGCAAAGAATGCAAGATTATGCTAACCTGGCTGCCCTCATCGATGATAGACCCATTCAACTCCGCCACATTGAAGTGGACCATCATGTTTAGCATATGTTCACGAACAGAGGTGTCTTCTTTCATTTTAGAGTTGAATATGTATTTAAAAGCCTCATGCATTAGCTGTTTAGATGGTTTTCAAAACATCCCTGATGACATGCAAAAATGCATGTCATCTTAGGCCTTTTACTTAGAATTATGAAGGTTGTTAGGCAGAATATGCGTTAATCATATTAGGAATTCACGAGAAAAGAGTTTGCATTGATCGGCATGGCGAATCTCAGCTAACCCGTTATTTTGCATTAATTATGCGTTCAATGTTCTATTTTTGTAGCTAATGCAGGAAATGGATGCAAACGCAGAAATTGAACCATCGCATAGACGACCGCATGTGGAGAAACACTCTAGTGCAAAGGCAAACGCATCAATCAACGCATGGATGTTGCGGTAATCAGCCATATGCGTCCATCGCATGGGAGTTGCGCTCGTCAAGCGATTGCGGTCATCATGTAGAGTTGTGGTATTAAGCGAATACCCTCATTGAATGATTGTGGCTATGTGACAACGCATACTAATGGGATCAACGCAAGGTAAGTGGAATGAACGCATCAACGCATCTACCTCGAGAAAACCCAAAGCTGATGCTAACATTTCACCTACCACGCCGTTAGTAGCAGAGGTTCAGAAAGGACTAAACTCGCCGAATATCAGACTCAGAGCAGTCTAATTAATGCTGTTGGTGACCCAAGCTCTATAAATAGAAGCCGATGAGCTGAAAGTCAAGTTGTCCGGAGATTATCCCTCAATCCGGGGATTTTCCCCGCGTTCCAGACGAAATGTGTGGGAAGACGTTTGAGAGTTCTTCACCTCCTTCATCCATTCCGAGTGACGATCGAAGCTAGATCTCGAGAGAGTCAGCTCATCCGCCCATCCATGGCACCACCGGTAGCTTTGACGCACATCCGCTGGGAGCAAGTCTTTGCTTCCAGCCAGTCATTTTCTTCTCCTTTCTTTTTTATATTGTATTGTATGACATTTTGTGATTAAGGAATTAATACAATTTGTTTCAATGCATTTCTTTGTTCCTTCGACTCCATCTCCATCTTCTTGCTTAGCATCTTTACTTTCATTGCAACATTTAGTAGGATTGCTTGGGTATCACATACTTAGTCATGTGGATTAAGGATATGAAGCATGTAGCAACCCACCGAGAGGTGTGCGTTACACGAGTGTATGAGTAATCTTATTTGCTTAGTGTGAAGTTGCTGCAATCTATAGGCTAACGCATTGCTTGTCTATTACATCAATTGCCCCGGGGGGGGGGGAGAAGTAAGTGGTTGGTCGCATTAAGCAAGGTATGCATTGTTCACTAGGGGTAGTAACAATCTTAGGTCAGCAAAGTTCATGCGGTTACCTTGTTCTATGAGCACTTCATTCATCATTTAGGCATACTTGGGAGAGTATTCTAAAACAAAAATCTAAGACTCGGGAGAGTGGATTGGAATGCATAGGCAAGAATGGAGATCTTAGAGATAACCTCTGTTTGTCAACACTGCATCGCATGCACCCTAGGAATAGGTATGATATTATGCGATCACCTTATTTGTGTGTGTCACTTTGTCATCGCATAAATAAGAATAGAGGCTTATGTGTAGGTCTTATAGACTTATCGCATATATCGCATGCGTTCTAGCATTAGAAGTCGTAGCATTCGCACCGAGAGATGGTTTACTATTATATGAGTGTTGCATGATCGCATGGCCTGCGTTGACTAGGGTTGCCCTTGCGATCGCTCTTAAGGGTTGCAATGAAATCATTTCCACATTTAATCTATTTTTCCATACATTTATTTCATGTCAAGGTTTGTTGTATCTCTACCTTTCATGCATATTCTCAATACATTGTCTGTTAGATAGAAGTAGGAGTAGGATTAACATAGCAACCTCCCTTTAAATTGTCGCATGCACATCACTGCAATCATATAGCTACAAGTCCCTGTATTCGACCTTGGATTACCCGAGAAACTTGCATTCGCGTTATACTTGGCGTGAGCGTAAGAAAACTTGTGGCAGGATGCATGGTCATCGCATACATTCGTTAACGTATTATCATTCCAACGCATGACCATCGATGCATGACTATCAACGTAAATCTTAGGAACATGTATCGCATACCGCGTCCAAGGGATTTTAGTTGTCGAGTAAAAATTGACTTCTACATCCTCATCACTAATCCCTCACAGGGACTCCATGATCTCACGGGCTAAGACCATAGGCTCATGCTTCTTAGCCAAGACGTTAGAAAGACTTGCCAAGATATAGGCTCGGGCCTTCTCATTCGCCCTTGTCCATCGCTCGTATACCTCCCAAACATTTCGAGCGGCATTTAGAGCTGGAACAGGAGGACAAGCCTCCGTGAGAGCGAACATGAGATCCTCGATGATTATGATCGTCGTGATCATATGTTTCCATGTTGAAAAATTATCGGTAATTAATTTTTCGGTGCTTAACAACAATAAGGTGGTTGTAGCCATTTGAAAAAGTTGCTGAAAATACGAACAAATCTTGATTAGATTTTGCTAAACCACTTTTAAACCAATTAGTTTTTGCAAAACAGTTTCAAATACCCTAAGTTATAGACTTCTATTTTGCAATGATGCCCCAGTGAGTCAGAACAACCGCTACCGATGGGTGATCAGTTGCCCCCTTCACCTTTGGGGGGGGAAAATGGAAAAAGAAACCCCCAATTTTTTTAACTCCATTAAGGGGCCAGAACCAACTCTTGAAACTGAACCTAACAGCCAACCATTTTTGGGTCCAGAAATCGTTAAACCTTTAACTATTCCGTGTAAGTGTAACCCTCAAATTTTTTCGGTGCCAGAGTCCAGACCCTAGACAAGAGACTAAAGTTATCTTATCCTCTTATTAGGAGATCAAATAAAGAAAATGCACAAAACTGTCATCCTTTAGGGGGACACTCCCAGGGTGCCTCGAAGGCGATGCGCAGTAACTTTATTCACTAACGAGGGAGACCGAGTCGCACTTCCTGCTCCCACTTACTATGAACATTCTTTCCATCCACCTTGATATTGACCTACCCAAACACCATCCGTTTGGAGGACACAATAAAGGTGCTGCAAGGCCGAGGATAGATCTCACGGTGTGGACTTTAGGAGAAAAGTGAAAGGTTTAAGTGAAGCATCTTATGCCCCAAGTACCTCCCACTGAATGTTCTACCTAGGGATTCATTAACCTAGACAATCCAGCTACTGATTTTAGTCTAAGTGGTCTTTTAAAGCCTGTTAATAAACAACGTTTGTTTATGAGATATAAACAAGTTCAAGTAGTCACATTTAAACACTTTAATGGACTATCCTTAATTTGCATGCATGCATCAAATCTATCTAATTCACCTTTCCAAGTAAGTTTCTAGGTAGGGATGTTACGTTTCCGTCAACTTAAATACCCCAGCCTAAACAGAACCCGTCTTAGACAAAAGGTCCTTTATAGATCGATTTGCTACACTTTAACCTTTTATTAGCCAATTTAATCCTATTAAACTGATTAAAAGATTAAAGCCTTAGGGTTGCTAATCATATTAGAAGCGTGATCTTAGGTCTATGTGATCCAAGTTTTAAACATTTTAAAAACATGAATTAAACCTAAGTTAGCATGCATGTCTTTCTTATTTCTTTTAGTTATAATTTCTTTTTAACTCTTAAAAAGAAACAACTAAAAAAATATTGCATATAACGAGGCGTTTATAACAATTATAAATTAACCTATGTGTCATGCTTCATGCAATGTCCGGTCATTACTATATAACTTTTATATAACGCGTAATAACCAAGCAAACATGCTATCATTCACCCTTATACTATAACGATTATAATATAAAGATGATGCATGCCAATGCTTTTTATGCATGCATAAATATAACTCTTATATTATATGATGCATGAGCATGCTCTTACATAATTAAAATCATGCTTCTCTAAATTATAACAATGACAATAAAGAGATGATGCATGATCAATGCATAACCTAAGGTGGGATTTACTATGTGTGCATACCATATGACATATAAAACATACATCGCATGTATTAAACAAATAGATTAATGGATCAGGATGAGCCTTTAAACAAAAAAAAAAAAGGGAATGAAAAACCCTATCTATTACATTTTTCATTGAGCAAACCGGTTCACAGGCGAACCGGGTCTTGAACCACTAGGAGGTCTTCACGTGGGACAGGATTGCTACTTGTATCCCCTTAGGGAGAACATCTTGAATATACATTGAGATTCAATTTTCAGGCTTCAAATAACAAGGCAGAATATGAAGCCCTCCTTGTAGGGTTAAAAGTTGCAAAAGGGATAAGCATTACAAAACTTTTAATACTAACCGATTCCCAGCTAATTGTAAACCAAGTAACAGTCGAGTATCAGGCCAAGGAGTAAAGAATGGCAACATATTGATCTAAATTCAATGTTAACCTCATTCCCGAAATATGAAATAAGGCGAATCCCAAGATTTCAAAAAGAAAATGTGGATTCCTTGACCCGATTAGCAACAGCCTATGAGACAAAGTTAAGCAGGACAGTATCAGTAGAGGTTCTGCACCAACCGAGCACAGCAGAAGAGGGGACTTTGAAAGAGGAGGATTCTGGCTTTGATGTTCGCAAGATTGATTTCAAAAAATAAACTAAATAGAGGGATAGCACTATAGCAAAAGAAGAAGATAAAAAGGAAATAACCTAGATGGATCTGATAGTAAGATATTTAAAAGAAGGAGAATTGTCACCAAAATAAGCGGAAGCCAGAAAAGTGCAAAGACGAGCAGCTCATTACATACTAAAAGAGGACAAGCTCTATAAAAGAAGTTACTCAATGCCCTTACTAAAGTGCCTTTCTAGCAATGAAGCAAATTATGTGATAAGGGAAATCCACAAAGGGTGTGCGGAAACCACTTTAGTGCAAGATCTCTGTGTCACAAGATCATAAGGCAAGGATACTACTGGCCATTGATACTTCAAGATGCTCGAAAAGTTTGTAAAAGCATGCAACCAGTGTCAACATTTTGTACCCATTCCAAGACAGTCGCCAAAGCCACTGACCAACATCGTGAGTCCATGGCCATTCACACAATGGGGAATAGATTTCATCGGACCACTTTTCCCAAGGCAAAGGGCAAGTGAATTTGCATTAGCAGCAGTGGATATTTTATGAAGTGAGCCAAGTAGAGGCACTAGCTATCATAATTGAGAAGAAAATAACTAACTTCATCTGAAGAGACATTATATGCTGATTTGGGATCTCGAACGCACTAGTTACTGATAATGGAAAGCAATTTGACAATGCAACATTCAATAAATTTTGTTTAGGATTAGGAATCAAACATCATTGCTCGTCTCCTGCATAGCCTCATGCTAATAGACAAGTCGAGGCGGTAAACAAAATTCTAAAACAAAACCTAAAAACTAAGCTCGAAGGATTAAAAAGGGTTGTGGTTAGAGGAGTTACCAAATGTGTTATCGACTTATCAAACGACTGCACGAACCTCTACAAGAGAGACTCCTTTTTTCTCTCTCCTTTAGTGTAGAAGCAATTGTTCTAGTTGAAATTGGTCTTCCCTCACAAAGGGTGGATCAATTTGATCATCACGAGAATGAGGAACCAATAAGGTTGAGCCTTGACCTAATAGAAAAACATCGAGAGATGGCATGGCTTCGAGTGGCGGAGTACAAAAATAGAATTGCACGTTATTATAACACAATAGTAAAAAAGTGAAGTTTCAAAGAAGGAGATCTTGTGCTAAGAAAAATAATGCAAAATACCAAAGACTAAATAGTTGGGGCATTCGGTCCAAGATGGGAAGGCCCATATCACGTTATCAAAGTACTACGTTTGGGGACTTATACTTTGGCCGACCAGAGAGGAAAAATCTTCCCTCAACCATAGAATGCATAGAACCTATGAATCTACCATCGATAAGCTTTTTAATTTTTAAAAAAAAAAAAAAAAAAAAAAAAAAAAAAAAAAGGCCTTGGCCTCAAGGCGTGAGCTTGACATGCGCCACCATAAACTCCTTGGACCGTTGGAACAATGCCATGTAACCTTTAATCCATTTTCCCATTAAAGCTACTACTACTACTGTTATTATTATTATTAACAAATGTACATTGTGTACACTCAAGCAATCCCATAGGTTAACCTATAAAGGTTAGCTCCGAGGAATTTAAAGGAAGGTTAATAAACCAATCCTCTGAAAATCAAAGGGCCACTATAAAAATACGGTCTAAAGATCACCCGGGTATCAATTAAAATAAACTGCTCAAAGTGATCACACGCTCAACCCAAAACTCAAAAGATGCACATCTTGAAGGGAGGGCACGTGAGCCAAAGGCTTATGATGAGCCAAAACACTCAAACTACCACAAATTTACTCTCAAATTAAGACCTTTGGCCTGTAAACAAGACAAACCATTGAGCCTCAACACGGGAGTAGGGGATTAGTGTTATGGGTAATTTCGAACTAGAAAAAGATCAAAAGTCAAGATCGAACCAAAAGAGTTGCCTAGTCCAGAATGGACCCGAGATTGGCTAAGGAGCAGGTACAGGAGAGTTCTAATAAATGAAAGGGAAAATAAGTTGGGCTCAAAAGAGCCCACTTAGCCCACCCCGACTCGGAGGTCGAGGTCGAGGCCTGTAAGCCCTTGATTTCTTTTCCCTCCATTTAGGTTTAAAGATCACTAAACAATCATTGGAGTTAAGAATACTTGGTTGGAACATATGCTGAAATTTTGGAGGCTAAAAATTTGCTTAAGTGTTGGTGGGGAAAAGTTGGGATGAAAAAGTTGGAAGCGTAGTATGTTGGAGTCATAATGTTGGCTAAGTGTTCAAACTATGCTTTTGTTGGGTTGTATGTCCTAAAACTCGCAGTTTGTAGAGTTAAACATTTTCTATTATCAATAAAGTTGTTATTGAACTTGTAAATTGCACTTGTAAAGATTAAATCCAATAAAATAAGATCTATGACTATTATATGAATACTTAAACTTTATGTGGAGACATAAAAGTGGATGGGGTTCAAGTAAATAGTCAAAATGGTCTATAGTATACGACTGACTATTTCGCTTAGATGACCTAGGTAACTCGATCTTAATTCTGAGTTAACTATGAACTCCTATTTATTCGGAATTATCCTTTGATCTGCATAGGTGAGAGTAGTCCAACATTACTACTCAATAAGCCTCCCATTTTAGGGATAAGATCGGATAGATAGCTGGGGACATAGTTCTGCAAGATGGAATTCATGTCTACCCAATTTAGGGATAGAAGGAAGGTTGTTCTCTTAAGTGCTGAATCCAGGTCTTGAACAAGGGCTCCCACCCTCTCATTGGCCCGAGAAGGATCCAGTTAGTGATTGGATCACAAACCAATTGTTCATTAGATGATCAGTGGAACTTAAGGAGCAAGACGCAATTTCGGGGGTAAAACAGCATTTGACCTAGTCGTTATTACAAACAACCTGTGAAGGGTCGACTTACTGATTATGGTTAAATCAAGTGGACACAAATATATCTATAGTGAGGAGAGTGCAACTATCGAGCTATAGTGGTGTGACTCGATAATTAACGAATATTGATTAATTTGGTCTAAAGAATTTTAGCCAATTAATCTAAAATCATTGGAGCTCATGATCTGTAGGTCCATAAGGTCCCTTTACTAGCTCATAAAAACGCCTTGAATTAGTAAATTGAATGAATTTGGAATAATATCAGTTTGAAGTGTTCAAATTGAATTTAGGGTTTGAATTTGAATAGTTTAAATTCAAATTAGTGTTTATTGAAATTAAACGAAATTGGAGAGTTTATAATATTTAGATATTGATTTAAATATTAATTATATGAATATGATTTGTGTTTAAAATTAGGTGTGTGATTAATTTAATATTTGATATTAAATTATTATTTTATTAATTAATTTTCAAATATAATTCAATTTCAGAAATTGAATTCTGAAATTTTAATTAATTGAAATTAACTTTCAAATTGTATTTGAAAATTGGAATTTTTCACTTAGTAGAAAAATTCAATGTTTCACTAAGTAGGTGGAACTTTACAATTCACACATCTATCCCACTCAATCATCTAGTTGGAGGTGTCTTTGACTGAATTCAAACATGCCTGTATGTAGTAAGAATAAAACCACTCCAATTTGGCAGAATTGAGGGTTGAAGTTACTAGAAAATTTTGTTCATGCTGAGTTCTTCCTCACCTAAAACTCATTCTATTTCCTTCACAAATTCACTCCATTTGTGAGTTCCGCCACTCAAATTCAAGATTGAGAATAGTAGAGAAGATCTTTTAGTGGTTCACTGAAGATTTGGAGCTGAGGATTTATGAGGAGCAGCTTGCATTGGAGAATATTCAAAAATATGTGTTGAAACCTTCTTAATTACTTATGAACATGCTTATTTTGATGTCAAAATTATGGAATTAGAATGCTTAATGTATTTTTTTCCACTGTTTGTTTCTGTATTCCAACAGCTTTAAATCTAAGAAAGCTTATAGGAGAAGGACATGCGTTAAACTAGAAGAAAATGAGGAGTAAAATTGATAAAGTTGGAAGTGAGTGGTTTTATTTTCAAATGTTTTAAATTATAAATACATGCGTAAGGTATTTGTTGTCTTCACGCCTTCTTCAAGGTGAAAGAGGTAAGCTTGAGAGAGGATATGACACATTGGTATCAGATCAAAGATTTTGGAAAATCTGAGGGTTATGTGGTAGAAGGCAGAGTCACTTTGTTGTAAAAACCTCGGAGAGTCGGGAGAAGTAATTCAAGTTTAAGGAAAACCTAGGAGTTGGACAAAATTCGAACAAGGCTTTGAAAAACTAGGAGTTAGGGTTCGAAAGTTAGGATTTATTAACAAGGTGTGGTGAGACAACAAAAGTGGCAGACCTAGCAGGCAACCCTAAGCTGGAACTCACAATGCTATGGGGAGATTTGATAGAAGCATGGATGCGTTGGCCGTAGAGTAACTATAATTGAATTTTGAGGATGAACAGAGGAAACAAGAGTCCCAACAAGCTTCGTGACTTCTTGAATAGAAGAAGAAGGCAAGATATCAAAACAATCATAAATAATGTGTATAAGCGAGTGAACCACAAATTACAAGAACGATTATAAATAACAAAAGAAAAAAGACATCCACATGATGTGTAAGCTCCACCATAGCAACAACCACATATTTTGTTTTCGAACGACTAGCTGATGTGAATAATCTCGATCGAATTGGATTCCAGTGACCGACAGATTTAAAAACCTTGACGATTGAATAAAAGACAAAAGTTCCATTGTGATGGCCACACCTTCCAATACTTTGATTGTTCGATCATGATCAATGTGCTTGGATCCAACATAGATAGGAGATCTTCAAGAATCACAAAAAACGAGATCTAAAAACTTATTTTTTTAGAATTTAGCTCATATCAATTCAAATGTTTACTTATAAAATATGAAAACATGATGAATAAATAGTGAGAAAACAACCCCAATTTTTAAAATACAAAAATCAAGGCTAACTTTTTTTTGTTTTTTAGTATTTAGATTGATATTTGGAACACTCTAGAAAGTAGATAAGATAATAAAAATGAAATCCATATAAACTTAATTCTTTTTTTCAATGGTAGAAGTTTGACTCACCTCACATTTGTTGTTGTTTATATATATATATATCAAAGAAACAACAATATACTCTTTTTTTATGTGACAAATCATCTCTATTTAATACGTTGGTTTGTATTTTAGTTAAAGTTGGTAGACTCAAACAAACAAATTTGAACTCCTAAACATTCAAAATATTATCTTTCCTCATGAAACGAGATGGAGGGCAATGCAAAGTGGCATTTCCGTTTCTTTCAAAATAATTCGTGTCACCTTCAACTTGAGAAATTTTTTTCTTAAAAAAAAACTCATTTTTATTTAAATATTTAAAAAAATTAAAATACATTTAAAAACTAATTTTGAGTAATTGTCAAATACTCAAATTCCTTTCGAAATGACTTATTTTTTAAATTAAATATTTGAAAATGTATTCTAAACATACTTTACACTCATTTATCATACAAGCTGATCTATTATTAGGTTAAAATATTATTTTGTTCTCTATATTTTATAATTTATTTAATATTAATTCATATAATTTTTTGAGATTTATTATTTATACTTTCAATTATTACTTATTTCTTTAAATTATTAGTTTACCAACTTAAGTATCATAACTTTGACCAAATGATCATAGATTTGAAATTTTAATCTAACAAATGGTAGAACCAAAATAATAAGGGTGTGTTTGGAATACAATATCAAGTGCTTAATTTAAAAATAAGTCATTTTGAAGAAAATTGGAACGTTTGGGAGTCACTCAAAATAGTTTTTCAAAGTATATTTTAAGGTGTGTTTGTGTTTAATTTAAAAAAATAAGTCATTTTGGAAGAATTGAAGTATTTGGTAACCACTCAAAATAACTTTTCAAATGTATCTTAATCCTTCTTTATCAAAAGTATTTAAATAAAAATTAGTTTTTTGAAAACCGTTTTTTCTTAAGTCAATCCAAATAGGTCCTTAATCCATTTTTATCAAAAGTGTTTAAAAAAATATATATTTTTTGAAATACTTTTTTTTTTTTTTCAAATCAATCCAAACGAACCCTAAATCAATATAAGTAGAGTTCAACTTCTTAAAATATATACGCACTGTTTGGAGATTTAAATGTTCAACCATATGTTGTTGAACTAAAATAAATAAATAAACTTATTATTATTTTGGTTAAACCACAAATTTAGTTTCCAACTTTGAAGTTTTTGCCTATTTGATCAATGGCAAATTCAATTTATGAAGTTTCAATTTTTTCTTCTTTTTTTTTAAACTCACAAATATACTAAACACGCAATTAAAAGTTTCTAAAATTCAAATTCATATGTAATAAATCAATTCCATCTAGTAGACAAATAAATAAATAAGTTGAAGAACCTGTTTAAAATAAATGGAAAGTTTAGGCCCTAACAACCTTTTGGTTCTTTTGTTCTAAAAAAATTAATCCATGAGTTTTCATGCTTGTTATCCATTTTTTCTACTCATGTATTAAAAAATACACAAAATTTTGAAAATTAAGAAGGAAAAAAAAAGTAGATTTCAAAATTTTATTTTTATTCTTAGAATTTGACTAGGATAAATATTCTTAAGGTAGATGAAAATCATAATAGAAAAATTGGAAGGAAATAGACATAAATTTAAAAAACAACTAAAAACGAAAATGGTATTAAGTCAACCTTAGAGACCTGCTAAGCACTTTTCAAGTCAAAAACTGTGGCCCGTTTGGTAATCATTTGATTTTTTGTTTTTGTTTTTGAAAGTTAGATCTATATAATCCACATTCTTACAATGATGTGTATCTTTCTTAAGTACAATGCTTGAGTTCTTAGCCAAAATCAAAAAACAAAAACAACTTTTTGAAAGCACTTAGTTTGGTTTTATAAACCATTAGTGAAAAGTAAATAACAAATAAAGAAATTTGGTAGTGGTATTAGTATCCATAAGCTTAATTTTCAAAAATCAAATGGTTACCAAGTGGAGTCCAAATAAATTCAAACTTTGAACTTAAAAATAATAATAAAATAAAACAATAAACCTCAAAGTTATAAGATTAAACTTGTTATTTTACCTATTATTATTACATTTTAAAAATGGTTTAAAGTTATGAGATTAAACTTGTTATTTTACATATTATTATTACCATTTAAAAATGGTTTAATTACAAATCTGCTCCATGTAGCTAGGAAAAAAAAAGTTAGAATTTAGTGCTATTCAAAAAAAAAAATAGAATTAAGTTTTTATGGTTTAATAAAACTTATAGATAGTCTTTAATGATAATTTTTTTCCTCGAATTCTAAAGACTAAATTCTAATTATAAATTATAAGGGTTAAATTCTAACTTTTTTAAAAAACGTGAGGATCAATTTTATAATTTAATATAAAAAATATAGTAATGATTTATTTTATTAAAATTAAATACATTTCGAATTGAATTAGTGTTGCATTTGACATTGTATTAGCTGCGTCAACAAGTTCATTGGAAAAAATCTTAATCCTTTTACATTTTTGTTAATTTAAATTTTTTAAAATTTTATATAAAATCATTTTCTAATTTTATGGTTCATAAGATTTGTGGAAGACTAGCGTTCTCTTTTACCTTTTCCAATAATTAGGCGCCCTTTTAAGTATAAATAATTCGTTTAATAATCTCTCTTTTTATATCGATTTTACTCTTCTTTTTTTTTTTTTTCCTTAATTCAAATAACATTTGTTCATAACAATTATTTTATGCAACAAGATGTAGTTTGTACTGGGATAAAATATAGTTTGTAATTTAAACTATAAAAATTCTAAATAAATAACTCTTAACAATTTAATATACTAAAAAATAATAATTAAATAATTAAATAGTGTTTAATTTAATCATTATAGCTAAACTACATCAATTTTGGTAGTTTGAACTTACCAAACATTGTTATCTACGTTTTTTTATGTTTAAAATTAAAATTTAACAAATATCAATTAGCTTCTTATAACAATTGATTTTCTAAAAGTACAACTACCAACAATCATTTTCAAAGCTACATCAATCCCAATTGAGCTAGTTTCATTTCCACATGTTTTTTTTTCTCCCTCTAATCTACGTTGAGCGTAGGGTGTACATGGATTGGGGGGTTTTTAGGACCAACCAAAAAAATTGGATTGATCGGTTGGCTACTCGAATGACCTAAATAGGGTCTCCAACCCATCCACCCAACCCTTAAAATTCGGGTTGGATTGTCGGATTATTTATTATTTATTATTATTATTATTATTATTTACATTTTTATTAACTTAATATGCTTAAATTTGTGTACACACATATTAATAATTAAAAATTCATAAAACTCAAATATTAAATACCAAAATCTAGGATATTTAGGGTGAAAACGGTTCGGTTTGGTGGTCAAACTGAACATAACTGATTTTTTAAATATGTGAAACTGAACCGAACTACATATATGCGGTTCTATTCGTTTTTAAATTTGGTTTTGGTACTTTTAATAAATCTATGTTATATATTTTTTTTTAATTAAAAACGGTTCGGTTCGGTTTGATTTTATTTTTTAAATTAAAAAATGGTTCGATTTTACTATTTTTTTTTAAATATAAATATAAATATATATATATATATATATATATATATATAATATATATATATATATATAAAGTTAAAAAGCGGTTCGATTTGGTTTCAAATTTGGTTTTCGAAATTGAAACTGGATTGAACCAAATTAATTCGGTTTCAAAATTTTTTCAAATCGGTCTGAACCATATTTTTCGGTTTTACTAAGTTTTCGGTTTAGTTTTTAGAAACGGTTCGATTTTTGCAGTTTGAATGGCCACCCTAACCCAGATCCAACCAAACTCAAAAAAACATTTTAAAAAAAATCAACAGATTGGATAGTCCGATTGTTTGGATTGTCCGATCATTTGAACACCTTTATTTAAGCCTTAACTTACTTTATTTTTCTATTAAAAAAAAAAAACTTACTTTATTTTGTTTTAATAAGAAAAAATAATTGGAAGAGAAGGAAAAAAAAAGGTGAAATTATTGCAATCAACTTTCTAGCTCATTCCCGCTGTGTTGGCAATGTTGATTTTGATTTTTAAAAAACCTAATTTCAGTCCCTCTCTCTCTCTCTCTCCCTCTCCCTCTCCCCTCGATAATCTTCAACGCCTGAATTTCAAGCTGGCTGTGAGAGAATCAAGATCCTGACCTTCCCAGCGCGCGCCGTGCTTCTTGCAGTCGATTTTATCCTAATTCGATCAATTTGATCATCACTCTCATGGCGATAATTTATGCGCTGGTGGCGAGGGGATCGGTGGTTTTGGCTGAATTTTCTGCAACTCCGACGAATGCAAGCTCGATTTCTCGCCAAATACTCGAGAAAATTCCGGGAAACGATGATTCTCATGTTTCCTACTCGCAAGATCGGTATATCTTTCACGTCAAGCGTACCGATGGCCTTACGGTGCTCTGTATGGCCGATGACACTGCCGGAAGTGAGTATCACTCTGTTTGCTTATATCACCTGTAACCTCGTTACTGATGCGTTGTGCAATTGAGTGGTCTGGTGCAAATTATTGAATAATTTTTGTTTTAGATGGCGAATGTTAATTATTTAACACTCTATAGTCGGATCATTTAGTTGCACAGTACAGCATAACGTTGATTTGTAAAATTGGCGGTGGACTGTGAGTAGAGCCTTCTAGTCTGAAGACGGGGAGTAGGCAGATGTCGTTGTTATGTTTAACTTGAAGGATAATTTATTTTCGTGGACTATGCGTCGTTCTTGAAGAAATCTGTTGGTTTAGTTGTTATATTTGTTCACTGTTCCTTGTTTGCAAGTATTGCTTGATCTGTGTGTATGCTCGCTAAAAGAAAGTATATATGGAGTTTGGAGGACATTTGTATTATTGAACCTGAATGATATTTTCCATGATTTCAATTCATTTTAAGTAACATCAAAATGATTAGTGCGAGTATTTTTGCTGCTTTGTATAATATACAGGCATAAGGAATAAAATGTTTATCAATCTTAGTCGGCTTTGACCCCCCGACAAGTGAAGCCAATCATCTTATAATATTTCTGCAGCAAGTCATCTTTGAAACCCAACTCATTCACACTGTAAACTCTAGTCAATGAGTTTTGAGTTGAAATGACAATTACAACCTATATTCTACAGGGAGAATTCCTTTTGCATTCCTTGAAGATATTCATCAGAGATTTGTAAGGACATATGGCCGTGCAGTTCATTCAGCCAATGCTTATGGCATGAACGATGAGTTCTCAAGAGTTCTGAGTCAGCAAATGGAATACTACTCCAATGACCCAAATGCTGATAGGATCAACCGGCTGAAAGGTGAAATGAGTCAGGTGATTATTTAAAATTTTCAAGGATTTTATTTACGTAATCTTATGCAGTTGCTGAAAGCAACCTCCTTACAATTCGCTTAGTCTAGGAGGATGTAATGTAATGACACATGCATCTTCATATTCAATTTGGACGGATGAGGAGCTGGTTATATATATAATGATGCAGACTGTGAGAATATTTATTTTGTTTGTGAAGTTTGTTGCAGTTCTATTAATTACTGGTGGCCATTTCAGTGTGACGCTTCCAGGACCTTATTCTAGTTGTCCATCACCATTAGTCTGCCACATTGTAATCAGACTCAAAATATCACTGGACTTCTTATCAGACTCAGCATAATATCATATAAGAAACAAGATCCGTCTGAATAAAAAGAGTAACACACGTTATTAGGAGGAACAAATTCAACAAGAAGTATACTGAAAGTATTGTTCACAAAGAAAAAAAGGACAAAGAAAGACCCAGATTTCTAATACATGGATATCAGTCTACTTGGGAATGTATATCAAATAAATTTTCACTAGAAATGTTTTGCTTCTCAGTTATGCAACTAGCACATGTTATTGATAACCAATAGTTTTTATGTTTTACAGGTGCGAAATGTCATGATAGAGAATATTGACAAAGTTTTAGAGAGAGGTGACCGTTTGGAGCTGCTTGTGGATAAAACTACTAATATGCAAGGAAACACCATGCGATTTAGAAAGCAGGCTCGACGTTTCAGAAACACAGTATGGTGGAAAAATGTTAAGCTCATGTATGTCTCCTCCCCTTCTTAAGAATAACTTCTCCATCAGTACTAATAAGTACACCAATGTAGGATTGTTCATGCATTTTTGTATTATGTGTCTGCAATATGTGACATAGGCTGTTGAGATCTTAATTACGGAAAGCACGTTTTCCTTTAGTGAATATTAACTGTTCTCAGTCAGACACCTGTAATTTGTCAACTGCTACTAACATACAAACTAAATGAAAAACTGCATTATGGAAAGCGTGGTCGCTCTTAACCCCTCCTCAAAAAGGGAAAATCACTTTTTGGTCCTAGATTTTAGGTCTATTTTCTATTTGATCTGTAGGTTTCAAAATGTTACATTCTTAATCTTTAAGTTTTGAGTTTGGTTTCAATTTAGTCCTTAGGTTTCAAAATGTTACAATTTCACCCTTGAGATTTGAGTTTTGTTTCAATTTGGTCCTTAAGTTTCAAGATTTACATTTTTAACCTCTATTTTAAATTAAATACTCACTTTTTGTTTTTAGTGGTAATACCTATTAGTTAGTTTTAAAAAATTAACCAAATTAAAAGTGTAAATACCTAAGAACCAAATTGAAACAAAACTCAAATCTCAAGAATAAAATTGTACATTTTAAACCTAAAGACTAAACTGAAACCAAACTCAAAACTTAAAGACTAAATCTGTAATATTTTAAAGCCTAGGGATCAAATAGAAACTAAATCCAAAACCTAGGGACCAAAAAAATATTCCCAAAAAAAAAGTTCCTAGTGCCTGCCCCTGCCTTTTCATTCTTAGTGCTTAAACATGTCTCTGTTATGCTCTCCGGTTTGTGTAACTTCGGCTTCAAGAAGTTTCATTTAGAAAGCATCTCAATGCCGTAAAAGATGATGATATTCTGCTTCCTACTGATGAAATAAATGCCTTAAAACTTGCAGGGTAATGCTAATAATCCTCCTCCTAGTGATTGCGTACTTGGTGCTGGCTTTTGTTTGTCATGGAGTCACATTGCCTACATGCCTATAATGAATGAGAACAACAATTTGGCCTATGATAATATTACATAGTTTGGTTGCTCCCTCTTGTTTTGCATTGATTTTCCACCGCTGTGTACGTTGCTCGTGCACTAATTTATGTCGATTCTATAAACTCAGCTTGTTTTTGTACTCTCCCTGTGTTTTCCTCATCATAATAGGGTGCTGATGATTTGGATTATACTTGTTCGTCTTCAGAAGCCATGGCTTTGATCGGACATTGTAAGTAAATTCTTAAGATGAATCTATAATCTTTTTATACAGAGTGAAGTTTAGCTTTGTTTGCCCACTTCAAAATCTTTGATTCTGAACGTCAGAAGTCCATATTTGGTATCTTTTAACAGCCAAATGTTATAAATTTTTTCGCTGAAAAGCTCCCTTGTGCTTATTTTGCATAAGCAACTTCAAAACGAGACTATTATTAACATTCTTTAGAAAGATGTATACTACTTTTTCATTGGTAGTATGAGTGTCCATTTTCTCGAGTAAATGAAGATTAAATTATATATATTAAAAAAAACCATGAACTTTCTTCTTTGTCACAAAAATATATCTATTATCTTAAAAGTTGCAATATGATTATTAACCTTTTACGAGGGTTTCAAAATTATCTTTGGATTTGGAGTAGATATCTATTAGTTGTTTAGATGAATATTGAAACCTAGAATCAATGTAGGACTTGGAACAATGGCGGTGGCAATCTCAATTTACATTTCAGGTTACTACCTGAAATTCTAAGTCTCAATTTTCGTGAGACATTTTTTCTGAAACATTCTTAAAGGCTGATTGATAGTACAATTTTAGAAGAATAAAGGTATTTGAAACAAATGTCAAAGTTCTGGTTTTGGTTTTTTTTTCTTTTTATTTATTATTTTGGGATTTTTTTCCCCACCTCAATGTATCTATATGTTTTATCTTGTGTTGCATCGGCTCTCACGTACACTGTAAGGATTTGAACTCTTGACCTTTTGGTCGAGAGTATATATTTTATGTTAGTTGAGTTGTGCTCGTTATTAAGTACTTTTCGAGGTGTTTGTTGTATAGAATAACTAAAACAGTTAATCTAAATCTAAAACGAAGTTATTTCTTTAAGATAATATATTTATGTATGGTGATTGCAATGCAATGATATATAACTATACTTATAATATTCCCTCTTTAAGATTGATCAACCTCAATTTTTCAAATATATCAGTCCATTTGTAAACTGGACGGTGGGTTTGCAAAATAATGGACCTATTTGGAATGACTAGACAAAAAATATTTTTTTATAAAAAAAAAAAGAAAAGAAAATCATTTTTATTTAAAAACGGTTTAAAATATATTTTAAAAGTGTTTTAAAAACTATTTTGAGGGGTTGTCAGACATTTTAATTATTATTTTTTAAATAACTTAATTTCAAAACTAAACCTTTGAAAAGTTAAATCAAAGATACTCAACAATGTGTCTTAAACGTCAATTGAGTGAGCCCACAGGTATATGAACGGTTTGAATTGCAGGCAAAACGCAGGTTTGATATATATGTGCACTGCACATATTTGCACATATTCGAGTACCACAAATTTGATAATTGTTTTCTATCAAAAGCAAGGGGGAAAGTTCTAATTTTCTTTCTGTTTTTTCTTTCTTCAAACCTGCGGGGTGAGAATTCAAAATATCTCGAATAATGATATATGTCTTTAACTAGTTAAATATACTATCAATTCAAGCATAGCTAAATTATCGATAATCCAATCCTCACACTATAATTATTGAGCTAAAAAAGAACATAATTGAGTTATGTTTAAGTTGACCATCTCTTATATAGTTGACGTAGTTGTTAAGAGAAGGAAATATACTCTTATATACAATTGTGTCACTAATTTAAGTTAAACATCAATGTGATTCTTAAACTTTAGAATTGTATCATTAAAATGTCAACCTAATAATTGTATTACTTAAACTCTACACTTTCGTAAGTGAATCAATTTAGACTATTCATTAACTTTTCATTTTAAAACTATGAATGCATAACTTTTATACATGTATAAGACTTATTTGAATACAAATATTAATGTCAATTAAAGAGAAATGCGAGAACAAAAAAGATAATACCAATTTTTCATTAAATATGAGTAAATTTGCTTGTCATTCATTTATTTTTCTCTACGTATTTAGAAAGACTCCGTGATAATTTTTCTGGTTAATTTGGTTAAACATCAAGAAAAGAATAATTTTGTTTGAGTGATGTTAAACTTATTAGAAATAGAATCAAAGGAAAACAGCTATAAGTTGTTAACAAAGGAATTAAATTGATTAACTCATGAAATTTTTAGGGTTAAATTTGATACCATTATTAATTTAGAGTTTTAATCCACACAACCCTCAAAATTTGGCGTATAAATTGATCTTCTGGCCCACTATTTATAAACCAAATAATTCTATGCATTATCTTCAACTGTAAAGTCTCTCTATATATCCAATCTAGCTATAATGAATCCATGGGGGCCCATAGACTATAGCAGTAGCAGGTCTTCAATTAGAAGACGGAGCAAAGACTATTATTGAGGACGTTGATAATTCTAGGGTCAAATTGTAAGAATTTATGGTCTCGCCTTCAATGGTACTGAACAGAGTCGATGCAATATGAGCTCACAAGATTTTCAAAAAAAGGAAAAAAAGGGGGGTCATACCCTACGGGAGCTCGAGAATGAGAGCAAGGTGAGTTTTTCTTCGTGAATTTGACGTCAGCAAAGGAGTCAAAAAAAACCTCAATTTAAAAAAGTGGGACAAATTTCCTTTACCTCCAAAATTTGGATAATTTGTACAAAAACCCTACTAGCTTAGCCTAGGAGAGACTACTGTATGATAATAGAGCTCTTGCTTAAACTTCCACAGAAAATTATGCACATAAAGCTCCTCTATCATCCATAGGTAGGCTGCTAAAACGAGAAAAAGTAAGAATAATAGACAAACTAGACATCGTGCAAGTTGATATACCAAAATGCTGCAGTGCAATTGCATATATTGAGAAATGATTATTCAGTGTTTCTTACTTTCTCATTTCATACTTACTTGATAACATGGAGGCGAAGTTCTGATTGGATTAGCTCCCTCTCATGATGCAGATTACATGCCTGCTTTTCGTTCCCTTCCAATAGTTTGTCGGAACGCATAAGGCCAGTTTTTACCTAACCAAACACCTGTTACCCTTCAAACTCATTCCAACAATAATTCAGAATATCTCACTTTTTGAAACAATAAAATGAGACAAACTTCTTCCATAACCATGATGAATTGGTTAGGTACCTCCCTTTGACCAGTTTGGCAAGGGAGCTTTTCAATGCAAAGGGTTGAATCATTATGTATGGAGGTAGAGAAACAGGGTTTTCCTGAAGAAGAAGAAGAAAGTAGTTGAGCTTTGATATCTTTGATCAATGCCCCACTTGTAGGCCTGTAGGAAATCATAGCAAAGGAAAGTAAATCAAATAAATAAAGTCCAGGATCTCTCTCTTTCGGATGCTTACTGCAAATTGCAAGTGGGGAGGGTTTAGGAGAGGCTGGGAGTATTGTCCAATTGTTTACCTGCATAATGAATCAGTTTTACAGAAGGACTCAACAGATACATACTGTTCTAAGAGAGAGAGAGAGAGAGCATAAACACTAGCATTGTCTTTGCTACAAATCTTTGTATTTTTTTCACAATTACTTCATCAGAACAAATTATCCATTGTTATTTAGATCATCCTCTACAAGATTTAATTTATGTAACAACTCCTCTAATTCGCAATGCAAGCTTATAACGTTCTTGAGATTGTGCACCTTCTTCTACAACTGGAAGTGCAAAATTAATAATATGATTGTATTGGTATGTTGAACTATGCACATTTGTATTACTTAACCTCTGACCTAGAAGATACCTGCATTTAAAATCTTTACACCAATGTGGCAGAATGTAGCGAGCTGGGATTTCTTCCACGCTATTATAATTAAGAACACTTAACGCATGCCTGCAAAGGTAACCTTTGTAGTTGAATAAACTGCCAATGCACCGAATGTCCACTTCGGTCATCTCATACAATACCTCAAAATATCTTACCTGTTTCTCGTTTCCCTCAACTTCAATCCTTTCTTTGACACTAAGTTACTATAGGCCCATTTACATTGACCTGCCTTGTGCTGAAGCAAGAGTCCATTCCTTCTACCTCAGATTGGAACTTGCTAAATATTTCTTTTGTATACACCTTGGAGAGCTGCAACTCAAAATTACATCTCGCCTTCAACTCAACGTTTAAATTTCTTGACTCCAGATCTACTACTGCTTCCTTATGGTATTTCCTATGGAGGGCAAGATCATCCTTATCAACAAATTCCTTAAAAGATGTGTGTTTATGTACATATCCGTCAAAAAACGTTTTGAAGCTCTCATTTGCATGGATAGGGACCAGTCCTGCAAAAAATATGTCTTTTAAGTATATGGGAGCCCTAATGTTCGATCTTCATATAGTGACTGGAGCCATTTGTTATCTCCAAGCCCATTGTGCTTGACCATATTAGTCCATGAAGTTTCAAATTCAGCTCTCTTCAATGAGCTAAAAATGGTTTCGTTCAATTGGCTTCTTATCATTTCATATCCTTCCAGTCCACCCAACTTTTCTGGTATTCTTTGCATGATATACCACATAGAGTAACAGTGACAAGCTTTAGGGAAAACTTCAGAGATTGCAGCTAGCAACGTTTTATTTTGGTCGGTAATAATGACCTGTGGAGTGCGTCCCAGCATGCATCTATGCCACGCCTTCAATATCCAAACAAAATATTCCACTGATTCAAATCCCACAAAGCCACATCCTAGCAACACTGATTGTCGATGGTGGTTCACACCAACAAATGAAATCAGAGGAATTTCATATCTGTTTGTTATGCAAGTTGTGTATATAGTGATAGTATCACAAAAGTAACAATATGCAGACATGGACCCGGAATCGGACCAAAACACATTTCTTAAGTGCCCATCATTGTCAAGATCCATCAAGTAAAAAAATTGAGATTTGTCAGTTTCATGCGGAAGAAATAATTATACAATGCATGACCATCCCCATCTTTAAGTTCAAGGTGTTTCAAGTGATCAACAGAACTGATACCCTCCCTTTGGTCAACATTTGAGCTTCCATTACAACTGTTAGGAATAGTTTTTCTATAGAGCTTGATGGTATGAACTTCAGTTACAGGATGTAGTTGTGGCTGAGCTTTCTATGCTGCAAGAATCATCTTTTTATGTAAGATGTAAAATCGAGTGATTTGTGGACTCACTGGATGGTCGTGTTCAAGCTCAACTTCGACTATCCTCCACCTTTTGTCAACCAGCCTGATAATTATCATTGCAGGACAACCAGTTCTAGTTTCCGGCCTTCGATTGTTGGCTTCACTCTTTTTCTAGAACCCTGCACTGCTACAGCTTAGTTTAGCTCCAAATCGTTCTTTTCACTTAGATCGAAACCATAAATTACTGACTCTGATGACAAAGCCCAGTTCCTTAGCATAAACATTATAAAAGTTGTATGCCTCATCGAAAGAATTAAATTCTAAACCCACAGTTGGCAGTGGAGGATTCTTCTTTGACTGTGCTTCCCTAGATTCATCATCGTTGTCCACAAAGGAACCATCACCATCCACCTCATATTCGTCACATTCATCAAAGATAGCCTCGCTATTAAGACAAACTTCCTCCATCTGAAAGAAAGATTTAACATAATTATGTTTTGGCAGTCATAGGCCATTGGGCATATGTAGAAACAGAGAAGGAAAAGAACTATTAAGAAAGCAAACGTAATAAAAGTTCAATAATCAAAATTTTTGGTCATATATTGTATCATGAAATCCATCATAAATCCTATAATACAGTGCCATCCTCAACGTGTAGGGTTTGAGGAACCGAGGAATTAACATTTCGATAAAAGGCCAGGTAGAATTGGACACACTTGTTTGTCGGGATGACATTCGTGAAAAAAATTCTCTCAGTTATGAGAGAGAAATCACGTAAAAACTAAGCATATAGGTAGAGAACTTACATTTCAGCCTGCTCCAGCCTTCATCCTATAAATTCACCGCTTAATACTTGGCCCCCATAAATATGAAAATACCAATATCAAACTCCGTGGCTGACCTTCAAGATAATCTAACTTCAATCCATGTAATTGTAAATAGTAGGCATTCATAATACTAAATTGATTTGCAAAATTTCCATTAACTTTATCTTCATTCAAGAAGAATCGCATTGTTTTCAGCACTAACTGCTAAATAAATCACCTTCCTTATATAACCTTACGAAATTCTAATACTCTAATAAGGCAACTACAAGTACACATTTCAATTGGTCGGTTATCAAAACAATGGACGCTCATGGGCTCAACAATGCTAAATTACATCAACAACGTCATGAAACTTGACGTGCAAGCATGAATTGCTTAATGACAGTCCATCGAGTAAACGAGACAACGTGTCGTAATCATTTCTTTTTATATGGTAGCGAATATACAGACTTTTCCGTTCTCTTCCTCAACACAAAAAATTCAACAAATGCAAAAGTTTACCCAACAGTTCTTCAAATTCGTCCAAAACCAACCGAATTCATAGAGCCATATGAGAGAAACATGTCAGATACCTTTTCGACCAATTCAATGCCCTAATTACTGAAATTATGCAGCTATAGGTTGAGAATCGGGGTGATCTTACAGAATCGACGGAGAGGAACCGCCGGGGTAAGGAATTCGCCGGAAAATTCGAAGTCCAATTAATCTACCGAGCTTGGCCCGCTGGAGAAGAAGCACGAGTCACAGTGAAGCTCGCAGAGGTCTGGGGAAATGGGGATTCTTTCAACTCCGTGAGCTGACACGTGGTCTACTGTTACATTGTTCATTCTATTTATAAAAGGGTCCTTGAATTTTCGTTTATTTCAAATTAATGCTTCTCATTTTATCTTTTGTTTGTGTCCCCCAAATTTTATGCATTTGTAAATTTTAGGGTAAAATATCATTTTCTAGTTTCGATTTTCGTTTCATTATAGTTTTTATATTTTAAAATATTTAATTCAATTAGTTTAATATTGGTTTATTTTTAAAAAAAGTTTTTGTTGTCACTACTTCTATAACATGATGGAATGAAAATTATTAGTATCATTTAAACCAAATTTGATAGGATTAAAATTGGACAAATAAAGGTATAAGGACTTGTTTGTATGAATCTTATCATTTAAACCAAATTGATCTACTCGAGATGTCGCACAAGTGCAGTGTCGTGCCATACACACTTCAATGCCTAAATTAACCAAGTCAAACATTGAACAGTGTTAAAGCTCGAGATATATGCTTACTTTCATAATTATTGGAACTTGATTATTTTATGGCTCTTTGGTTGTCACACATTTGGAGCTTGTGCCCTGATGGTAATAACAAAAGCAAACATTCAGAGAAATTAGGCAGAAGGGATAGTTAGTTTCATTTGAACTCAGTACACGTGATTCACAAATCAAAAATTTTCTCTCCTCTTATGTCAACATGGGGTTCAAGTGGCCTAGCCAGTTTCTTGAATTTAGACCTTAACTAATACTTAATTCATAATAAGACTAAAATAGAATGCAGTCCAAATTAAAAAATTTAAGGAAAATTGGATTGTACCATAAATGGTAAGATTTCCTTTGGACAAATGACAAAAAAAAGAAATAAAAAATCATGGCAAATAACTGCCTAGCACGTGTTCCCACCTCCATTAACCTCAAAATGACCTTAGTAATATTTCCATATGTACCGTAACTTCGTTCTAAATAAAAATTAAAAAAACGAAAAATCGTTGGGCCCTCAGTTTTGAATCATAAAATTTACTCCATCCTATTTTTTCAAATTCCACCTCATCTTCCCCCATTCGTTATACTTTAGATTATCTTTTCAGATTTTCATATCCTTTTTCTTATTTAGATCTATTTGTTTTTAAAAAAATCTAATATTATATAAGTGTTTTTTCAATGTTAGTTCTATATTTGTTACCTTAGTACTATTTTATACCTTTTAAGCAGTTACGAGATCTAATCGATAGTACTTTTTTTTTTTTTTTTAATGATTTTAGGGTATCATTTTCTAAACTATTAGTATATCCAAATTTTCTTCACATCAAATAAGTATCAAACATCGATTTATTTACGTTCTTTTAAATCGGATTTTTATGTTGCTATGACATTTCGTCCAATAAGATTTTTGTTTGAAGGAAGATGAGATGGAGATTTTCATGATCACGATTTTCGATTTCTTGAAATTGTTATCCTTACATATTCATCATTTCAACAATTCGTGGATTCTCTTCAAGGTAATTTTTTTCTTCTAAAAATCACACTATTTCTCGTTTGCCCAGGTATCGAGATGACTTTAACAAATCAAACATCATTAGGATTATTAGAGACAAAAATGTATTGTGGTTGATATCGAATATTCCCAAAACGATACGTGTGTTGTGGCTAAACATGTTGAATTTTAACCCCTATTTTTTTACTAATGCAATATATACATCTGCCAATAATCCTACAATTGGTCAATTTTACGATCTTTTGGTGTGTTAGTCATCTTTTATTTATTTTCTTTAGGAGATTCTTATTCCAAGTTTCTACGTTTGAATTTTATGACCTTTTTTACCTATATTTTAAAAATCAAAACAATAAATTATGTCCTAATTCAATTTTGTTGTTTAAACCAAATGTGTTTTGAATACCAACCAAATATGGTTTGTTGTGAAAAGTATGTTTTTTCTTTCAAGATAATAATAATAATAACAACCTATGTCTTAGGAAGATATTTTGGTCATCTATTAATTATTACGTAATTGATTTTTAAATCACTTTGCTATTTTCCAAATATAGAAACATTTGGTCACTTTTAAAAATTAAGTGTCAAAATTTTTAACATATTTTTCATTGTCAAGTTTCCTTTTTTATGATAAATTATTAGTGTTTTAATGTAGTTGTTTGTGTTTGCATTTACTATTAGCATTTTTATTTACACATTTTGTTGATGAATATTACAATTTAGTGCATGTTAGTTTACCTACCATGGTCGAAATGAGTATAATTCGATTGATATAATACTTGTACTATCGACCTTTTAACTTAGATGTTCGATTTCTCCACTCCAAATAATGTCAAGAGCTTATCTATTGTGGTACTTAAGAGCTACTTGAATTTAAAAAACTCGTGATATGAAATTTCTATCGATATCTTAGGGTCTATTTGGTTCGTAATTCAAATTATGTTTTATTCTTTCAGGTTCGCTAAGTTCAACGAATATGTATTTGACAGACAACATGTGTTTGACAGACAACACCAATTTTGTTCCTAAAGATTATTTTTGAATTTTGTGATCCAAATAAGTGTAAATTTTGAAAACAACATTTTTTTTCTCTTGTATGTAGAATTTGAATTTTAAAAATTAAAATGCATGATTATATTAAATAAAAATAAAAAATATATAAATATAGTATGTCATGTTACTGGTTCGATTTTTTAAAATTAAATTATGTATTATGTAATGTATTATAAATTAAACTAGGTTAAATTTCTGATCCATATGGTTTGGATAAAGTTGAAAGTTAGTCTATATATTTTAAAATTTAGAATTTAGTTCATATGGCTTGATAATCTATAGGTTAGGTTAAATTCTTTTAAATAATCCATACCACGGACACTATTTATTATGAAGCTTTTATCAATGGTAAATTATAATTATAAACCACAATACTTAATTTTTAACTTACTCCAAATGATAGGGACCATCATTTCAAATATTCCTTTAAACTATATAATATTATAAAATAATAATTGTAACATCGGTTAAAACATAAAACATGTTCATGAATAAAATAATAATAATTTATTGTCAACTAATATTTAGTAGATAACTACAATTAATTTATAATTGTTTATATTATAGTTCAATTTATAAATCTGTTACTAAATATATATCTGAAAATAAGAAATACAACTTTATTTTCATTCACTATATTGTTTTTAAATTTATGTTTTCAGATTCTATACCAAACAAACCTTTAAAAATATATAAAATGAATTATGAGTAGAATATGCTTTATGAAAAATGAAGATATACAAGAGAGAGAGAGAGAGAAAAATGACAATTTATAAATTTGGAAAAACAAGTTATCATTCGTCAATTGTTTTTAAAGTTTTCAATATAAAAACGGGGATACAAAGATTTGAATTTTCAATCTTAGAGGAAGAGTATATGCAAAGTAATATCGAGTTTATACTCGAGTTCATCTATTAATTTAACTATTGATTGATAGAATATGTATAGTTTAAATTGTTAAAATATGAAGAGCCAAATTGAATTTTGTTTTAAAACATCTATTTTTTACTATTTAAAAATTCACAATGAAGTTTCCAAAGTAAGTCTAGTTCAATATTAATATCTCCTTAATCATTGTACTAAAAAGATTTACAATTGTAGACATTTAAAATTAATGTTATTCCGAGTATAATTTAATTGGTCAAGATCTACACTATCTTCATAAATATCAAATATTAAAATCACCCATTCACAAGTTACAACTAAAAAAAGTTGCCATATTTTGAGAAAATTAAAGTACATACCAAATTAAATTTTTCAAAAAATATAAAAAATTATTTTAAATAGTAAAATTATTGAAAATATTTATAAATAATAATAAAAGTCATAGTCTACTGCGATAGATCGGGATAGGCTACCATATTTATAAATATTTTTATTAATTTCCTATAATTGAAAACCGCGGAAAAGTAAAGTAATTTGTCTTCGAACTTTATAAAAATATGCTAATTATATATATGTATATATTACTATTATTATTATTATTATTGGGAAAAGAAAGAAGACCCATACTGAACACAATAGAAACAGATTAATAAATATATCGAAATTATGAGGTTGAAGTGCATTTTAAATGGGATTCACTTATCTGTCTAAACACTATTGAAATAGATCAATAAAAATATATCACTTAAGAAATTCGAACGAGACATCCTACTTTAGAGGACTAATTTTGAGATGCTTAAATTACAATTTTATTCTTAAAACTTTCGGTTTCGTATGTTAAAAATTATTTAATATATTTTATAATTTTGAATTTCGTACCTAACAGATGGATCAATTTTATAAAATATCAAATAAGTTATTAAATTTTTAATTTTATATATTTTTTAAGAGCTAATTTTGGCATTTAATAGACTATTTACCTGTTTAATATATAATTTTTAAAAAATTGGTTGTGCTAGACATAAAATTGAAAATTATATAATATTTGTAAAAAAAAATTCCATTGGATAATAATTTATTTTTATTATCATTCGTTTAAAAAACTTATGGATACAAAATTGAATTTGAAAGTTTAGAAATTTATGGATGTTTCTAAAGTCTAGGAATCAAATGGACACAAACTAAAAATTTCAAAGTTTTTTTTTTTTTTTTTTTTTTATTTTTTTTTATTTTTATATTTAGTAAAAAGTTGAAGGATAAAAACAATATTTTAACAAAAAAATAGTTAAAAATATTATTTTGATCATCGTAATTTGAAGATTATTCATTTTAGTTCACGTACTTATAATATATTTTTAATTTGGTCATTCAAAATTAACTTTTATTTAAATGGATTAAATAATAATAATAATAAATTTTAGAAAAAAATTTACATTCAAACCATTTCAGAAATAGAAAAAAAACATTGATAGACTTGCTTCTATTAGTAATAGGCTTCTATCAATCTTTATCATTGATAGACATGAATAGAATTCAATCCGTTTCTATTAAAAAAAGGTTAAAATTTTGTTATTTGGTTATTTTGTGTAAATATTTATGTTTATATTTATATATATATATTTAAGATCCAAAAAATAAAAGATAGAGAAATTTCGAAGGGAAAAACGCGCAAGTTAGCTTATCATGCGCATCTCATTGTCCAAAGCTTCACTATTCTTACCCTCTCACCACACATCACAAACTCTCTCTCTCTATTTTGTTTTATTCATTTATTTTTTTTTTAAAATTTTAATTTCTCTATCTCTTTATTCTTCTTCTTCTTCTTCATTCGCTCTCTACGTGAAAATTTGATTTAAAAAAAAAAAAAAGAAAAGAAAAGAAAAGAAAAAGAAAACAGCAAAAGTAAAGAGAAACCAAAACGAACGAACGAACAAAGCCCTCAGAAGAGAAGAAACAATGAAGCAGAGTATATCTGAGGCAGTATCTTCATCATCCACCACGGGGTTATCGGAGCACTCGCAATCATCGTCGTCGTCCTCATCGTCGACGACGCCGTTGGAGAAGCTTCAATCGATATCGAATGCAGCGGCGGCGGAGGATTTGGCCGTCGGGTCAAGGGATGGCGGCGGGGCGCAAGAAACGGTGACTGTCGATCGACGAGGGGACTTCTCCGCGGTGTGTAGATGGACAGTACAAAATTTTCCAAGAATCAAGGCTAGGGCTCTATGGAGCAAGTACTTCGAGGTTGGAGGTTACGATTGCCGTCTGTTGATATATCCAAAAGGGGATTCCCAAGCACTGCCGGGCTATATTTCAATCTACCTTCAAATCGTGGACCCGCGCGG
The DNA here is from genome assembly GCF_009727055.1 of Benincasa hispida. NCBI lineage: Eukaryota > Viridiplantae > Streptophyta > Magnoliopsida > Cucurbitales > Cucurbitaceae > Benincasa > Benincasa hispida. The sequence goes on along the minus strand of NC_052357.1, from coordinate 62,685,356 downwards.
CACATCCTCTTCCAAATGGGATTGCTTTGCGAGCTACCGTCTGGCCATCGTCAACGTTCTTGATGATTCCAAGACCGTTCATCGGGATTCATGGCACCGTTTCTCGAGCAAGAAGAAGTCACACGGATGGTGCGATTTTACTCCCTCTTCCACCGTGTTTGATTCTAAGCTCGGTTATCTGTTTAATAACGAGTCTATTTTGATCACTGCTGATATTCTAATTCTCAATGAGTCTGTAAACTTTACCCGGGATAACAATGAGCCAGCCTCATCTATGATGATGGCATCCTCGGTTGTTGCTTGCCCTGCGCCCGAGGTGCTCAGCGGCAAGTTCACCTGGAAAGTTCATAATTTTAGTTTGTTTAAAGAGATGATAAAAACACAGAAAATAATGAGTCCCGTCTTCCCAGCTGGAGAGTGTAATTTGAGGATTAGTGTCTATCAGAGCTCAGTGAATGGGGCTGAATATTTATCAATGTGTCTAGAGAGCAAGGATACCGAAAAGACAGTAATATTACCTGATAGGAGTTGTTGGTGTTTGTTTCGGATGTCCGTGTTAAACCAGAAGCCTGCTTTGAATCACATGCATCGAGACTCATATGGGAGATTTGCAGCTGATAATAAGAGTGGGGACAATACCAGTTTGGGGTGGAATGACTATATGAAGATGTCTGATTTTGTTGGGCAAGATTCTGGTTTTTTAGTTGACGATACCGCTGTGTTTAGTACCTCCTTTCATGTTATCAAGGAGTTTAGTAATTTTTCAAAGAATGGTGGATTAATTGGAGGTAGAAATGGAAGTGGAATTAGAAAATCAGATGGTCACATGGGGAAATTCACATGGAGGATTGAGAACTTCACAAGGTTAAAGGACCTCTTGAAGAAGAGGAAGATTACAGGTCTTTGCATCAAGAGCAGGAGATTTCAGGTTGGGAACCGCGACTGTCGCCTCATTGTATATCCTCGAGGTATGCCCAAACTTCCCCCAAAAACTTCTGCACGAAACCGAAATTAGATTAGAAAGAGGATGAGACATCCTACAAGAAAGAAAGAAAGAAAAACTCAAGCATCTAGAATTTTATCTAATCATTATGAATTTTGTTTTGGGTTGACATTCTAGCCTGCCGTGGTCAACATGTAGATAATTTATTTTTATTCTTTATCATGGTTCTTTCAGCTGAACTTTTTTCAAGCACGTCTCACTCTCTATGTTTTGTCTGCTCTGAGATTAAAAACTTGTATATGAATATAGCCATCAAGTTACACGTGCACTTCGTATCTTCTTGCTGGAAATGGTTTGAGTTGAGACGATATTTGGCTAGATCATGCTAGATGTCTCTGATAGTCTGATATCATTGTTATTGTTTCCATATTGTTGGAGTTGCATGTTAAGTTGATTGACAATTTAACAGGACATATATGCTCTTGTTTATTGTTAGTCTTTGTTTTAGGATACGTTGATTAAATTGTCCTTTCTACTTGCTGGTACCAGGGCAGTCTCAACCACCATGTCACCTTTCAGTCTTTCTTGAAGTTACGGATTCAAGAAATACTTCCAGTGATTGGAGTTGTTTTGTGAGTCATCGGTTGTCGGTAGTAAACCAGAAGATGGAAGAGAAATCTGTTACAAAGGAGTCTCAAAACCGGTACTCCAAAGCTGCAAAAGACTGGGGATGGCGTGAGTTTGTCACACTTACCAGCCTCTTTGATCAAGATTCCGGGTTTCTTGTTCAGGATACTGTAATATTCTCCGCAGAGGTCCTTATATTAAAGGAGACATCTGTGATGCAGGATTTTAACGATCAAGACATGGAGCCAACCGGTTCCAGCTCTCTTACAGATAAGGTGGCCAAAAAAAGTTCATTTACATGGAAGGTGGAGAACTTTTTGTCCTTCAAGGAAATAATGGAGACTCGTAAAATTTTTAGTAAATTTTTTCAAGCTGGTGGATGTGAGCTCCGTATTGGTATGTCTTCTGCATCTTCCTTAATTAGGTGGAAACGCTGTTATTTGTCTTCTTATAAAAATTGTCGTGAGTTTGTATATTAAATTTATTTCAAACATTGCAGGCGTCTATGAGTCCTTTGACACCATTTGCATCTATCTGGAGAGTGATCAGTCTGTTGGCAGTGATCCAGATAAAAACTTTTGGGTCAGATACAAAATGGCCGTGGTGAATCAAAAATATCCAGCAAAAACTGTGTGGAAGGAGTCTTCTATTTGTACAAAGACATGGAATAATTCTGTTTTGCAATTCATGAAGGTGTCAGACATGCTAGAGGCAGAAGCGGGGTTTCTTGTACGAGATACAGTTGTTTTCGTATGTGAAATATTGGATTGCTGCCCATGGTTTGAGTTTTCAGATCTTGAGGTCAGTGGATCTTGCCATGGTTCTGTTTTCTTTTATATGAAACAAATATTTCATTCTTTAAAAAAATAAAAAAACCAAGCTTTCAAAAATGGAAAAAATCAGAAGGGTGTATGAATGGGCCAACTAAGAGAATAACTGTACAAAAATGAGTTCCAATCCAAGATAATAAGATAGAAAATAAATATTTCATTGATGATATGATAATAAGATATATTACCAAAAAAAAAAAAAAAAAAAAACTCTATCGAAGAGGTCCTATCTAGAGTTACAAAAAGCTCTTGAGTTAACTTTAAGACCATTAAGTTAAGACTATAGCTTGGTGGTGGTCAGTAGCTTTTGTTTCTTTTCAAGTAATTGATTGAGAACATCGTTTTATTGCATCATTTTTACTTTTATGCTCTCAATTGCACAAAATTCTTTCATTTAAAATTTTCATACGCACCAAGACCTACAATGTACGAGAGTTATATACTTAGGCTCAAATCTCTATCCCTCTCTCTCTCTCCTCTCAGTAACTGAAAGTTATTTGTCACTTGATTATTGATTTGTTAATTTGTCTTTATTTACTGTTGGTTCTTCAAAGTTCTTGATATTTATGCATGAATGTCTACATAAGATTTGTATTTTTACATAAGATTTGTAATTTTTCAGTTCAATTTATTAATTAGTTTGACTTTTGGGTTCTTGACTTCTGTAATAGAATTGTTTGAGGAAGAAGACTAAATAAAGGAAGTTATAATGTAAGTTCATTACACTAAATCACAAATGGCAAAGAAGACATTTTCCTTCTCCTGATATGTTCACACTTCGGGTATATGCTTTTCAGTAGAAGTGTAGAACTCATCAGGGAAAAGGAAGAAATTCATGGATATTTGTTTATCTCTTGGGCTACAATTTTGGACTTAATTCTGTCTATTTCTCAAGGCTATTTATAAATCAGTTATTCCAAAATTAATATTTTTGAACTCCCATATCTTTCTCTTATAACCTTACATCTCTTTACCAATTGGAGAAACCTCTTGTAACACCTTTGGTTTGGGCTATTGGCCTTCTTTTGTAAATTTCATACATCAATAAAATTTGTTTCCTTAAGACAAGAAAAAAAAAACTCCCATATCTTTTACTATGTGAGATGGTTATGTGATTGTTTTCAAGCGGTACCTTCCTTTCAGGTTTTGGCTTCAGAAGATGATCAGGATGCTTTGACTACTGATCCGGATGAACTCATTGATTCAGAAGATAGTGAAGGAATAAGTGGTGATGAAGAAGACATTTTTAGAAACCTTCTATCCACAGCTGGGTTTCATCTAACATACGGGGATAATCCTTCACAACCACAAGTCACTTTGCGAGAAAAACTTTTAATGGATGCCGGTGCAATTGCAGGCTTTCTTACTGGACTTCGTGTTTATCTTGATGATCCCGCTAAAGTTAAGCGCTTACTTCTTCCTACTAAACTATCTGGTAGCAATGATGGGAAAAAGGTCTCAAAGACAGATGAGTCGTCCCCCAGTTTAATGAATTTGCTGATGGGAGTCAAAGTATTACAGCAGGCGATTATTGATTTACTGTTGGATATAATGGTTGAGTGTTGTCAACCTTCGGAAGGGGGCTCTGGAGATCATTTGGAAGCAAATTCAAAGCCTTCTGTTCCTAGCAATGGAGCTACTACCGTTCCACCGGAAGGTGAAATTGAAAATGCAGCAACAGAGGCTGCAGATTTTCCTCCATTTCAGAGATTGGATTCCGTCGAGGAAAGTAGTAGTGCTCCTGCTGTACAAAGCTCTGACATGAATAGAACTGATAGGCAGGGTAAGTCTCTACCTGAAGAGCTAATACATCCACCTGAAACATCTGCTGGGGTTTCAGAGAATGTCTTCCTCCGTACAAAGGTACATTTTAATGCTGCTTCAGTGGTGAACGACTTTCTTTTGTTCCTTGACATTTATTGGTAGCACAAATTGAATTCGCAGACCAAGTGGCCTGAGCAATCTGAGGAGCTTTTAGGCTTGATTGTAAATTCATTGAGAGCCCTAGATGGGGCTGTCCCTCGAGGATGTCCTGAGCCAAGAAGACGGCCTCAGTCTGCACAAAAGATTGCACTTGTGCTGGATAAAGCTCCCAGACATCTACACTCTGACCTGGTTGCATTAGTACCTAAATTGGTCGAGCATTCAGAACATCCGTTGGCTGCTGGTGTGCTTTTAGAACGGCTTCAACAGCCTGGTGCTGAGCCAGCACTGCGGATACCTGTAAGTGCAGTGTTATATATCCTCCTTTCGATCCTTATTCACTGAATTACTTGAAGGAAACAATCATGTGTAACGCATGTGCTCCTATGGTTTATGTTGTGCTGGAATTTTAGTTTCTTCTAAAATTTGATTTTAGAATGCTTCATTCTCCTGATTGGAACATTGTTTTTCCTTAGGTTTTTGGTGCTCTTAGTCAATTGGAGTGTGGCACTGAAGTTTGGGAACAAGTTCTATTTAAAGCTGTTGAGTTTTTAGCAGATTCAAATGATGAGCCTCTTGCTGCAACTATAGATTTTGTTTTCAAAGCTGGAGCTCAGTGCCAACATCTCTCTGAAGCGGTATGTATATGGAATGATTGGGCATTGCTTATATTTTCTGCAACCTTTGTACTCTATTATTATGTTTACTTTTCTGAGTACTACATCCTTATTCTGCCTCATTGTATAGGTGAGATCCGTACGCTGTAGGCTGAAGAATTTGGGCATGGAGGTTTCCCCATGTGTTCTTGATTTATTAAGTAAAACTGTAAATAGCTGGGGTGATGTTTCTGATATTATACTCAGAGATATTGATTGTGATGATGATGCTGATGATTTCTGCTCAAAAATATCACATGAGCTTTTCTTATTTGGTGAACCTGGCCCTGCTTCAGAAAGTTTACAGCCGTTGGATGAACAGGATTTACATGCTGCTCGTCATTTTTCTGATATCTATATCTTGATTGAGATGTTATCGATACCATGTCTTGCCGTTGAAGCATCACAGACATTTGAGAGAGCTGTAGCTCGTGGTGCCATCACGGTTAAATCTATTGCTGTGGTGTTGGAAAAACGTCTTGCTCAAAAAGCAAATAGCAACACTAGATTTGTAACTGAAAGCTTCCAGCCTGGAGATTCTGTAATAGATGGAGAAACTAGTGAGCAGCTGAGAGTCCAGCGGGATGATTTTACTTCTATTGTTGGTCTTGCCGAAACATTAGCACTCTCCAGAGACCCTCGTGTTAGAGGATTTGTGAAAATGCTGTACCCATTATTGTTTAAGTGGTATGCAAGTGAGTCGTATCGGGCCAGGATGCTAAAAAGATTGGTTGATCGTGTAACCAGCAGTGCAGACAATAACCGTGAAGTAGATATGGATTTGGAAATTCTGGTTATGTTGATGGGTGATGAACAAGAAATAATCAGACCTGTGCTAAATATGATGAGAGATGTTGCGGAACTAGCAAATGTTGACCGTGCTGCTCTCTGGCACCAGTTATGTGCTACTGAAGATGAAATCATCCGTATCCGTGAAGAAAGCAAATTAGAAATTTCAAATATGATGAAAGAAAAAACTGTTCTGTCACAAAAATTGAGTGAATCTGATGCTATGAACAATCGCCTTAAGGTATTTGATTCTGGCTTGCCCATGTACATTGCTCATAAGTTAGATTTAGTTGCCCATTGAATGGTATATGGATGGCGAGAATTAATGAATCACGTCAAAGAAAACATGGTGAATTTAAAAAGTAAAGTATTAAATTTTAACACAAAATTTACATGATCTTTGTAACTTCTTTTAAACACGCCGTAAAAACATAAAAAGTTAAGAAATGCTTTCGGAATAGATTCTATCAAGATTCTTACTTTAACTTTTTATTATCCATTTGCTGTTTCACAATTGTTGATCTTAAAAAAAAATTGACAGAATGAGATGAAGGCTGAGATGGAGCGATTTTCTCGCGAGAGAAGGGAACTTTCTGAACAAATACATGACATTGAGAGTCAGCTTGAGTGGCTTCGCTCTGAGCGAGATGATGAGATTGTGAAGTTAACAGCAGAGAAGAAAGTTCTCCATGATCGTCTCCATGATGCTGAGACTCAAATTGCACAATTGAAATCCCGAAAACGTGATGAGATGAAGGTATCAATTGATAATTTAAGCTAATGATTATTCAAACTAACGACTATCCTTTCTTCATGGGCAGTAAGTTGTTTGGACAACCCCTATTTGAATTAATCTTTACTTACATGCACACACGTTCTGAGAAAAATGAATAATAAATTTAGCTGTAGCCAAAAGACTAATAGAAAAACATTTGGCCAAGCCAGAAAGGCCTCCAAAGATTTTTGTTGACATCTCCGTTTGATACTTATCACTAGTACGGAAATGATTTGCAAATAAGTTTATATATTAGATGCTCAATGAATGCTGTAAGCTGAATCGTATTCTAAATGATCTAACTTGGTTACTGCATATTGACTTGTATTCATTACCATTATTGTATCCGATCTGCACTTTTATCATTGAAATTTTGAAACATTTATGTTTAAACATTTCCATAAAAAATTGGACAACTGAGCTATAACTATAGGTGCCATTGATGTCATCAAGTGTTGTACATATAGTCTCCTATATGTCTATCCATGGAAAGTGTTATTAAGATCGTACTGATACAAATAATTGGTTGAATGAATAAAAAATTTGATGTTGAAATGTCAATTTCCTAGTATTGAATTATAGAAAATGGTAACTAATGGAAATGAAAAATCTAAAACTTCAATCCAAGAAAATAGTTGTGAGGCTTCAAGGGAGAACCTCGTACATCTTTCTATAGCTCTTATAATATCTCTTTTCTTTTGATCTACTTGAGAAATCTTTTGTAACTCGGTGGTCACATGCCATTCTTCTGTCATTCATTATCCATTGCTATTGTGATTTTACTGTTCTTGGAGAAATAAAAGGATTAAGTTGCTTTTATTTATTATTATTATTTTTATTGAGAATGAATGAAAGAATACAATAGTATACAGAAAGACAAGTCCTCAAAAGGAGACCCTCCTAAAGGAAAGGGCTCCAAGGATTACGTTGCCATATATGTTCACATGCTAGTGAAAATCTAACTGTTTTCTTTTAAATAGTTGGTTATTGCCTCGTATGATCAATCACTTTAAGCTTGTTAATGACATCAATCTCTAATGTGGCAGAAAGTAGTGAAGGAAAAAAATGCACTTGCTGAGAGATTGAAGAGTGCTGAAGCTGCTCGAAAAAGATTTGATGAACAACTGAAACGGTATGCAAATGAGAATATGACGAGGGAAGAAATCCGGCAGTCACTAGAAGATGAAGTTCGTAGGCTTACACAAACAGTTGGACAGACTGAAGGAGAAAAGAGGGAGAAGGAAGAGCAGATTGCTCGATGTGAAGCATATATTGATGGGATGGAAGCAAAATTGCAGGCCTGCCAGGTTTTTTCCTAATTCGACATGATAGTAATCTCTCTATTAGATTTCTGTCTGCTTATTTAAATTTCTGTTGCCTGCCAAATTTAACGAACAAAAATGATATAGCATTAGAGTGGATATATAATGTATGGGTCATGTTAGGTCTGCATCATACTTCGCAAAAATCTCTTCAACAGTGAAGATCTATTGTACATGTAATTTAGCTAGTATAGGAGTCACTATATGAGATAATTCGAACTTTTTCGGGGAAGTTGTTAATGACAACAAAAAATCGGGAGAAGTAAATGAGCTAAGGTAGACAAACATTGAGGATTAGATTGTGCGAGAGAGGTCGTGTACCCTTGAAATTTTTTCAGAAGGCAAACTTCTACCTGACACCATCAATGATTGTTAATTAAAAAAAAGAAAAGAAAAGACGTAGTAGCCATGAAAATCCATCAACCTCTTTATTTTTCCTTGCTACAGTTATCCAGTACGTGCCATATCTTTTTCTTTTCCACTCCAAATTCCGGTTCTTATCAATAGCAACAGAGCATTTCCTTGTGGTGGATCCAAAATCTATACAACACTGGGAGAGTCTTCGTGGTCTGCTGATGGAAATGAAGGGTGTTTTGACATCCATGAAATTGAGGAAAGTAGAGGTTACAAAAATGTTTCAGAACAGCTTTGGAGATGGCTGTAACAAGCAAAAGAAACTGAAATGTGTCTGCCTGAGACATTGGAAGAGAAGTGAGAGCTGGAGGTGGAGCAACCAAGGTTTCCCTTGGTTTGGATGTGGTGGAAAGAATCAAACATCTCAGTTGGATTAGAATTGGTTATTATTGAAATAATATCTGGTCAGGTATTGAACGCTACGAGCTTGGTTGCAATTATGAACTTGGATGGGCTGAAAGAAGCGTTGGTCTCATTTTTAGAGAAAAAGGGGAGGTGAGCTGGAGGATGGGAGTGTAGCCCAACCAGGAAAGAGATAATTGCTTGGAGCATTTTTTTTTTTTTATAAGAAACAATTTCATGGATGGTATGAAATTATAAAAGAGGGGTATACCCCAAAAGAGAATTATAAAGAGCTCTCCACTTAGAGAGGGATGAAAGTTGGTGAGCATTTCAGCAAAGCTACGCATTTTAACTGTTTTGAGCATGGTTTGCAAGAAATGTAGTCCAGTGCAGCTCCAGCGAGTAATTAAGTACTCATACCTAAATAAGACACCTGAACTGAACTCGTGGATTTGGGGAGGTAACTTATGGCCCGTTTGGATTGACTTGACAAAAAAGTGTTTAAAAAAATTCATTTTTATTTAAACACTTTTGATAAAAAGGGATTAAAATACTCTTGAAAAACTATTTTGAGTGATTGCCAAACACTCCAATTTCTTCCAAAATGTTTTATTTTTTAAATTAAACACTTGAAAATGTATTCCAAACACACCCTTTAACCTTTTTGCCATGTCAATTTTTTTTTTCAACCTAGAGAGGGGAGTTTGTTGAGATGGTTGAAACAGAGGCCTACCTTTTCATTTAAATATCGAAAAGGTATCAGAGTTTCAAAAGTAAACGAACCCACAATTAAAACTAACTCACAAGCACCCAAAATGAAGTCAACACCCTCCTAGTGTAATGCAATGATGGAAAAAATGAAAACTACTCAAATCTTCACCTACAGAAATTCTACGTGAGCAATGAAGTTTTGAACCTTCAAACAAAGCTCCTCATTCTTTAAGAGCTCCTTAGAAAATTAAGCTATTTCACGGGTTTTCCTTAACATCACTTCCCCACAATTTCTAGCTCTTCAAATAAAGAGATCCACACAACAAAATCTTTTGTCTTCTGTTACTGAAAGATGAACATTCTACTATGGACCGAATACCTTCAAGGCTGAATTGTGAAGGGATCGTTGAAGAAATCTGTATAAAATATCAGGGTTTAGATTGTGGTGAGAGAACTCTTTTTGAAGGCCGTTGACCTTATATTATTCTTGCAGCAGTTCTATACATTTTTTTCCATTTTTTTTTTCTATTTTCTGCATCCACCCCTAATTCTAGTTATTATCACAGATTTTGTTGGATAAGCAGAACAATAGGAAAAAATCAATTCAATGTTGAAGATGCTTATTAAACGTGTGATTTATTTTTGTGTTATTTTCGAGAATTTTACAGAAGTTCATCTATCACCACAACGTCCTGCGTTCTCTTTTTAATTCAAACAGAACAACTCTAGTCCATGTTGGATTAATGTAACTTTTTCTTCTCTTGCACAGCAATATATTCATTCACTTGAAGCATCGCTACAAGAGGAAATGTCAAGACATGCCCCTCTTTATGGTGCTGGTTTGGAAGCTCTGTCAATGAAGGAGCTAGAGACGTTATCCCGAATTCATGAAGAAGGATTAAGGCAAATTCATACTCTTCAACAGCGCAAAGGGAGTCCGGCTGGCAGTCCTCTTGTGAGCCCTCATTCCCTCTCTCACAGTCATGGGTTGTACACTTCTGCACCGCCCCCGATGGCAGTCGGGATGCCTCCTTCACTCATCCCCAATGGCTCAGGGATCCACAGCAATGGCCATGTGAATGGTGGTGGAGTTGGACCATGGTTCAACCATGCTTGATTGAACACTTGGTCACAGCCACAATGGTAACATAGTCAATTTTTTTTCCTCCCTAATAGAGCTAAGATGGATAACATCACGAGAGAAGGATGTTACTTTTTTTTGAGTTGGCATTTTTACTGGTCTAGCGGTTCTGGGAGCGGAATGCAAGATTGAATGAAATAGCAAAATGGTCTATGAATATAGGGTTCTCATAGTTGAGTTTGTGAGGATTCTAGTTGATTCCGTTCTTAGTATCGAGCAGTTACAAATGCCATTCATATGCATTTCTCTTTTCAGGTCATAAAAGTTCATTATAGGCAAATAGGCCATCCCAGAAAATCCCTTGTCATTTCTTTTTACCTTCTTGGTTCTCTGATTCAATTTCCTTCATGGCTTTTTACTGACTGAGGTAACCGACATCGACTAAATACACGTCTTAATTAGCTGAATCAAGAAAAGTTTGTCTTGGTTAATAATCAAGCATATTGTTCATGTGTTGCCTCGGTATGAATTTTGGATGAAAATGGACAATCTGGTTTGCTTGATCTTTTATCATATCATGCACGAATAAGTTTAAATAGGAGTCGAATAGGCAGATTAGTCCGAGTTGAGAAGGAAAAAACCGTATGAACTAAGCAGAAGCATGTAGCTGAGGGACAGAAAAGAGAAGGGTAGATTTTCTTTTCCCTTCTAACTTCCAAATAAAGAATCCTCATTATTTGAATCTCATCTAATGTATCTGAGCATTCTAGTAACAGTTTCTTTTTCCAAATAATTTGATGGGTGTTATATTGCTCAAAGTGACCTCAAACTATCAATTGCTTTTTGGAATGTTCTTATTGTTGTATCAGTCCACTCATCAAAGTTATGTAAAAAATAAATGTTTCTGATTAGGATCTGTTATATAGCATGTTCATATAAGATGCTAAATAAGAATAAACTAAATGCACAATCTTCAAAGAAATCGCTCATCTCGCCTCTTAATGTTTAACTTTTATTTTTATTCTAGTGTTGTATGTCATGGAAAGTTTAGACTCCCAATCTCATATATTTGCAAAGCAATTGTTGAAATGGAATCCGTTCGTAATAAAATCTAGGTTAAAATACCACTGATTTCTATACGCAATTTTTATTGAAATTAATTATACAAGAAATATGTTTTTCAATTTTATAGAAAAATATTAGTGTATAATAATTTTTTCTTTTAAAAAATCAACAATAAGTAAATAAACAGTAGAGATTAAATTGAACAATTAAAACCTAAAAGTACAAAAATCAAAATTGAAAAAAAGTTGAAAAAATTTTCGAAAGTTGAAAAAAATTTCAAAGTACGAAGTATGATATTTTCACTTAAAATCTATAAGAATATAACGTTCATGAAAAAGTTCTAATTTTGTATTGATTATGGAAAAGAATCTATAATGTTGAAAAATAATTATTGGTTTATCAAATAATAATAAAATTAATTAATCAATCTTTTAATTGATATAAAATACAACATTTGAGAATTAAGATAACTTGAATTCTTACACATTCATGGGAAATGGAACAATCCAATAAGTGAAGCATAGATTTGAAAGGATTTAAGAATCTACCAAAGGTACAATCTAAATATAATGATGATATATATTATACAACTCTCATTAATCAAAATCTTAGAACAAAATATTCCATAAGACCATCCTCCAAGCAATTAACAAAACTTCATAAAATTTATATAATCTCGTTACTACACCAAACGTAAAATATAAAGATTTGAACTTCAAGTATAAAGATTTGAACTCCAAACTTTAAATAAAAGAATTACTACCAATTACCACTAAATTATGCTTCTGTCTACCGTTTCGTATCTCTAGAATGTGGGTTTTTCTGTCTCACTTTCTAAAATTAAAAGAAAAATATGGACAAGGAGTCAAAGACTCAAGGACAACCATTATTTGACTGACAAGCTGACAAGTGACAACATACCATAAAATGCTCATTGCCAAAATAGGAAGAAGGGAGATAGAGAGATTTAAGGAAAACCAAGAAAACAGAAGGTTGAGAGAAGGTAAAATTTAAAAAAAAAAAAAAAAAAAAAAACAGAAAACGTGTCCTCTCAAACACACATACACACACAAAACACTTTTGCTCTGTTTTTTCTTCTTCTAAAGAGTTGAGACAAACCACTTCCACACATTATTATTCTCCTTTTTTCCCCCTTCCAGTTCCAACAAAAAATTAAAATAACTTATTTTTCAAATTTTATATAAAGGCTTTGTCATTTTGTCTCTGATTAATTAAGAGGTTAAAGCAAGAATCTTAGATTCTTTCTTTTAATCTTAATTAATAAATTAAAGAGCCACAAAGTTTGATTATGGATGTCAGCTGGCCATGGGATACTCCCACATCTTCCCCTACTTTACCTCTGTATTGACTTTTCCCTTTGGCCTTTTTCTTCTCTTTTCTTTTTCTTTTTCTTCCCATTTTCCTCTCTAGTTTCTTCATCATTATCTATTTTTGCATGCCAAGCAAAATTCATCCCTCAAATCATGCATTTCCTCCCTAATTATAGGTTTCTTTAGCTCATTTCCATGCATTTCCCATTGTTCTTCTCATCTTCCATCTTTCTCTCTCTCTCTCTTTCTTTTCTCTTCTTTGAGACTTTTTTTTTTCTTTTTTTTTTTTTAAAACAAAAAAAAAATTATCTTGCAGCATGAAGAATGTCTGTTGGCCCTACTTTGATCCTGATTTTGATACTCTTCCTGAGAGGATAAATGGCCCAACGTAAGTAATTAAATTAACTTAGCTACTATTTTCTTCCAGATTAAACCCTCTAATTATCTTCATCCAAGTTCCAATGCAATCAATCCTTAATATTCTTCTTCTTCTTCTTCTTCTTCTTCTTCTTGCAGTTGCAGGGTCTGCATTGACAATGAAAGCATGGAGGATTGCACCATTGTTAAGGTAGCAATTAATAGTGGGTTTTATTAACTATTCTTCTTTTGATTGTTCATTGGCTTCTACTTGATCAGATGGGCTTCATTTCTCATGCAGGTGGATAGCTTGAACAAACAAGGTCTCCTCCTTGAAGTGGTTCAGATTTTAACAGATTTGAACCTTTCAATCTCAAAAAGCTATATTTCTTGTGATGCAGGCTGGTTCATGGATGGTACCCATCTCATTTTTCCCTTCTCTTTTCTCCAAATATGAATAAATGTTTTCCCATTTCTTCTGATGAGATGCTTCCTGAGATGGAATTGAATTTGGGTAATTTTTTTACCTGCAGTTTTTCATGTAAAAGATGAGAATAGCCACAAACTTACCGACCAGAAAGTCATCAACTCGATCCAACAGGCCCGTAAAAATCCACTCTTCCTTGTGTTTTCATCTTTGTTTTTTGACCATCTGCTTGATTTAGCTGTTTTCCATGCACGTGCAGGCAATTGGAACAACCAAAGGACCTGATAACTCGGCCAAAACCAGACGCTATGCTAACAAACTTCTGGAATCTGATAACTCCGGCGAGCATACGGCCATCGAAATGACTGGCACCGATCGGCCCGGTCTCTTCTCCGAGATATCTGCTGCATTGGCTGACCTCCATTGCAACGTTGTGGAAGCTCATGCTTGGAGCCACAATGCTCGTTTGGCCTGCATTGCTTACATTTCGGACCAATCTACAGATAGTCCTATCGAGGATCCCAACCGGCTTGCCAGCATTGAGGAGCATCTCTCCACTGTCCTCAGGGCGGCAACCGCCCCTCCGATCACCAGTTGGACGCATACCCTGCAACAAGAAGTGAAGATATCAGCCACCATAACAACCAACGTGGAGCGGCGGCTGCACCAACTCTTGCTCTCAGTTAAAGATTATGATTGGACCTCTGAATCCATTTCAAAGAGACCCAAAAGCAATGAAGAGTGGAGGAAGACAACGGTGGGGATTGAAAGCTGTGATCAGAAAGGATACTCCATTGTCAGCATCGAGTGCAAGGATCGGCCGAGGCTTATGTTTGACACAGTTTGTACTCTTACTGATATGCAATATGTAATCTTCCATGCTTCCATTAGCTCCAAGGGAGGTTATGCTTTTCAGGTATTATCAACTACAACCATTTCAATCCAACATCACAATTTAAAATGAAATTATAAATTATTCTTCTAACCTATCGCTTTGGAAATGGTATAAATTTGTGATGCAGGAGTATTTTATAAGACATGTGAATGGGTACCCCTTGAACTCAGAGAATGACAAGCATAGGGTGATAAAATGCTTAGAGGCAGCCATTGAACGTCGTGTTTGCGAGGTAAATACCCCTAAAGAAAAAGTTATGTTGAACTATAAGTTTGGTCCTGATATTTATCCCTATAATACAGTCAGAGGAGCTGCAGATAAACATAAAATTTAGTAAGTTTAGGAACCAAGGTGTGATTTTAACAAAAAGTAAAGAAAAAAAGAAACAAAACAAATCACTTACAGAGACGGAACTTTAATCTCTACACCGCCATCAGGAAGAAGCTGCAAGTATATTGATGTTGATGTATTTTTTAATACAATATTGGTCAGGGAGTGAGGCTGGAGTTATGTGCAAACAACAGGGCGGGATTGCTATCAGATATAACAAGGGTTCTGCGGGAAAATGGGCTGAATGTGGTGAGAGCAGACATAGCAACACAGGGAGAGAAGGCCATTAATGCATTTTATGTCAAAGATATTTCAGGCAAAGAAGTAGACATGGAGATGGTGGAGTCCGTGAAGAAGGAAATTGGCCCCATTGTCCTTCGAGTCAAGAACGAGACAAGCCCTCCATCGACGCCTCAAATTACCAGGTCTCGTTTCTCCTTCAGCGACATGGTCAAGTCTCAGCTCGAGCGCCTCTCTCACAACTTCATTGCCATCAGGCATTGACTCTGTCTTTATCCTGGCAACAATTTAAAGGGATTGCAACATAAAACAGAAGAACGAGAAAAAAAAAATGGATCAGTTAGATGTTTATATGTGTATGATATTGAGTTGACATAGAATTGGCTGTAAATAGTATGGGGTTTGGCAAAATGAGAAGATTGTGTGGCAGATGTTAGATGCAAATGTGCTGTGGAGTATAGATTTGGATGCACATTCATAATAATGATGCAAAGAAATGATTCTTTTGTATAGCATGGTGATTTATTGAATGAAATGAAAGGCTTCCATGAGCCTAAACCTTTGAATTTAGAAGAGCAGATTACGGTTCATACATTCGAGACAATCTTTTCTTGATGGGTTTGCTTTGATTCTGTTCAGGCATCAACTAAAATTGGTTCTGTTCAGCCATCCAAATTAGATGTGAAATGAGGCTCATTTAATTTTTGCTAAAATTGATTGGATGTTTTATAGTTATGCTAAAATCTAATGTAGATTAATCTGTTTCATTTCAGCAAAATGTTAAACAGTCATTTGCCTCTACTTGTTTGATTGATATTAATTATACAACTTGGAAAGATTCGATTAAAACTATTTTCATGAAAAACAACCTTGACTTCACAATGTCCTCTAATCCTAACCCTTGATGCAACACAAAGTGTTCATGATGCATACGAAAGGTGGACGAAGGCCAATAATAAGGTCCGAGTTTACATTTTGGCGAGCATACCCGATGTCTTGGCCAAAATATTTGAGAGCATGATCACTACAATTAAGATCATGCAATCAACGTAGGAATTGTTTGAGTGAAAGTTCTCACAATTCAAGCGAAAGGGGTTGATTATGAAGAAATCAATAATTTAGATGGTGTATATGAAGAAATCAATAATTTAGATGGTACTGGTGAGGTCATTTTAGCTATTGCCAGCTTAAGTTATTTTTAGACAAGAAACAATATATATTATTAGATAGTGTATATGTAGTTCCTAATATCAAGAGGAACTTAATCTTTGTTTCTTGTCTGATTGAACAAAAGTATTCTCTATCCTTATCTGAAAATAAAGTGTTTATTTTTAAGAATGGAATGGAGATAGACCTTGGTTCAATGGAAAGTAACTTGTATATACTAAGACCCTTAGTTACAAAGGCTGTCCTAAATATTGAAATGTTCAGAATGGCAACAATTGCTAAAAGACCAAGAGTTTCTCCTAAAGAAAATACCCACCTTTGGCATTTAAGGTTAGGTCACATTAATCTCAATAGGATTGAGAGGTTCGTGAAAAGTGGACTTCTAAATGGTTCGGAAGAAAACTCTTTACCTGTATGTGAGTCATGCCTTGAAAGCAAAATGAAAAAACGAATTTTTACTGGAAAAGGTTATAGAGTCAAAGAGACCTAGAGACCTTGGAGCTTATACATTCAGACCCCTGTGGTCTGATGAAACAAGAGATGGGTACTTCTTTGATCAAAGTGAAAATAAAGTGTTTGTATCGACAAATGCTACATTTTTGGAAGAAGACCACATTGTTGAGGTTAATGCCCTAAATCTCGTAGGGTCCCATAGTTTGTAACTGTAATGTACAAACATTTTATTTATGTAATAAAATATGTGACGTTTTATTTCAAAATTAGTTGCATTAACCACAAACCAATAAACTAACATCCAAGATTATCTTGTAGCTTAAACATGTATGTAGAGACATACAGGTGGATCATGTTTAAGTGATAACCTAATGACTTGTAGTAGATGGATAAGGCTGGATACCTTATCCTGGTGACACTACGAGTATGACCCGCTTTGTAGATGTTACAATTATTGTAAAATGTTACAAATGATCCGATCCTGATAATTCATGTGGAAACATGTGAGCGGGGATATTCTATACAAAGGAGTTTGTATAAGACCAGACCACGAAATTTTTAGTCTCATTATATAACGCCATTCATAATACACTTACATTTCACGAGGATGACCAAATATAACATGACCTGAATCTTGAGTGAGTTGTGAACTCCTGTCTATGAATGCGATCCTTTGATTTGTATAGGTGAGAGTGACCAGATCGCCGACTCAACAAGCCTACTATTTTGGAGATTCTTCTGATTTGAGAGTTGGGAATACAGCTACATAAGAAGGAATTCACTCCTTCCCCAACGTCGGGGTAAGTAGTTAAATTGCTCTCTTAAGGGCTGATTTCGGGGCTTGAACAATATGGCGCCATACTGTCTCCTGGCCCGAGAGGGGTTTGGTCATAGTTGGACTATGATTTATTGTTCATTAGAGGAATCGGTGGTACTTAAAGAGTTAGATGTAACTATAGAGGCAAAACGGTATTTTGGCCTAGCTGTACTTATGAGTAGTTTGTGAAGGGTCATTGTACTGTTGATTGGTTATATCTAATGGACACAAAAATATATATGTAGCGTGAAAAGTGCAGCTGTCGGTCTTTAATGGAGTGCCCGACAATTGGCGGATTGTGAATAATTTAATTAAAGAAGTTTAATTAATTATTCACGTACAGTTGAAGCTTTATGTTACATGTCCATGAGGTCCCCTCTGTAGCTCAACAGAATTAATGAGAATCAATTTTTGGATTAGTTTGAATTGTTCAAATTAATTGAGGGAATTAATTATATGTGATAGAATTAATTTAATCTAATTATATGTGATATAATTACTATAATGTATTTCGATACATTATAATATAAAGTTTATTTGAAAAGAAATAAATATTTGAATATGATTAAAATATTAATTATATGAATTTGATTCACATAATTAAATTTAACATAAATGAGATTTATATTAAATGCCATTGGTGAGAGAATATAAACTACAGGTTATATTGTATTTGATACAATAAAAAAACTATAGGTTATGTGTATATTTGATATAACATATAATTTAATATATATTATATGATAAGGTAGATATCATATAAATATATATTAAATTGATTTATGAAAATAATTTAATTTAATTTAATTTATTTTAAAAATCATTTTGGAAGGTAACTCCCTCACCCTCTTTTCTCTTTTAAACGTAGTAGTGGGAAAATAAAAAGAGGTTATTCTTCTTCTTCCTGATGTAGTTTTCATAAGAAAAAGAGACAAAAAAGTTATGTGAGAATTGATGAATATGATCTCTTCCTCTCAATACTCTAACAAACCATTCTTCCAAAATAGCTAAAGCCCACAAAACTCCTGGATTCTCACCTAGAGAATACAAAGGTAGCATTCTAATGGTGTCCTCATTGACAGTTAGAGGGTTCGAGATTGTTCGTGACAAGATTCAGAGAAGGAATCTCGTGAAGAAGAGTTCTTTAAGGGCAAGGTTTCTTAAATTCTTTTTCTCTTCTATAATATGTTTTTAAAGCATGTTGCAATTATCTTTTAAATGCATAATCTGTATGTTTTTGCTATAAAATTTATGTTCTATAAATTTTGGGTATTTGATCCGATCCCATGCTTCCGCTCAAGGACTTTTATTGGTTCTTTCAATTGGTATTAGAGCGCGATTTTTGGCCCAAATTTTTCCAAAATTTTGGATTAATTTTACAGAGTTCTGGTGGGATTTTGTATTATGTAATTCATATGATGAATGTTATGTGGAATGTATGATTTTGTGATTATTGGATGTTTTCGGAATTGGACTATTTATATTCATTGCTTTCTTTCTGCAAATTGGTTTGTAAGGGCCCATGTTTGGGGCATTTAAGTGCGATCGAGTATGAATTTAAAGTTTTGAGTCGCTCGTGCTGTTGCCGATGTGTTTTCTGGAGAAAACAAAATCCAATTTGGAAGAACAAGAAAGCTCGTTCGATTGGTGCTTGGCGATGTCTGTTGCGCGATGGCACTTAGCGTGAGGTGCTATGTGATAGCAATGTGCGATTATAACTATGCGATAGCACTATGTGTCGTGGCTATGCAATAACATTGTGCGATCATTGCTATGCGATAGAAATATATGATCTTTGCTAAGCATGACGTTGGATGATCGTTGCTATGCGTTGGATGTGGGCGATCAGTGCTAGGCAGTTCCGGTCGAGCGGTTCAAGACCAGGTTCACTTGTTTTGAATTGGTTGACTCTTCCTTTGTATTATGTTTTTATTTCTTTTAGGTGTCCAATCTCGATCCATTAATTGTCTTTAAATTATGCATGTGATGTATGATTATTTTATTATTATATGTCATATTGTATGCCATATAGTATAAAATCCCATCATAGATTATATATTTATTTCATGCATCATTTATATTATAATTGTTATAATGTATGTTTTAGCATGTTTTAATATTACAGAATGCTCATGCATCATATAGTATAAATGTTATAATATATGCATGCATGCATTAATAACATATGCATGCATCATTAATATTATAAGAGTTATAATATATAGTATGGATGTATGTTTAAAGTATGTTATTAATAATCTCATTATTTTAGTATATAATTGTTATGTATGTTAGTAATGAAATGAAATTGCATGAAGCATGTCACCATTTTAGGATAATTCATAATTGTTATAAAATTACCTAAGTATGCTCCACATGCAATGAATGGTTTTAATTTATTTCATTTACTTATAATTTTTATAACAAAATGAAATTAGAAATTAAAATTAATAATTCAAAGTTGCATGCAAACCTTAGGTCAAAATTATCTTTTAAAACTATTTTAAAACATGATTCAGATAGACCTAAGATCACATTTCTAATGAGATTAGAAATATAAGTTTAATCTTTTTATCAATTTAATTGGACTAAATTGATTCTTAATAAAAGATTAACTATGTAACAAATGTAACTATAAGGGACTTTTCGTCTAAGGCATGTTCTGTCTAGGTTGGGGTATTTAAGTTGACGGAAACGTAACACCCCTACCTGAGAACTTACCTAGAAAGGTGAATTATATAGGTTTGTTATATGCATGCAAGTTTGATTAAAGTTTGTTAAAGAGTTTAACAAATCTTAATCAAAATCATTTAACTATCCAAAGGCAAGTCTTATTTTTGGGCAAATTAAACAATCACTTAGATAAAATTAGTAGCCGAATTTTCCTAAGTTAATTATCCCTAAGTAAAACGCTCAGTGGGAGGAAAATGAAGTATATGATACTTCATTTCATCCTCTTCATGTTTCTCCTTAAAGTTCACATTGTGAGATCTACACACGACCTCGAGGCACCATGGGTGTTCTCCTACGGTGGCATTTATATAGATCAATATCAAGGTAAATGGAGAGAGTGTCTATAGTAAGTGGGAGCGGACGTGTGACAACACAACCCTCGATCTCTCTCTATAGTTTGAAGTAAAGTTTCAAGCATGGCCTCGTGACCCACCGTGGGTGTCCCCTTAAAGGATGGTATTTTGCATGATGCTTTATTCAAACTCCATCAATGGATAGAGTTACTTTAAGTTTCATGTTCCAATTGGTTTTTCCTTACGGTTGGCTCATTAGGGCAGAACTCTAAGGCCTAAAATGATGGGTTACACTTACAGAGTTGTTTAAGCGAGTTTAACAAATTTTTGACAGAAAACAATGGTGACTAATTATGACTGTACAAGGAATTATTCTGTCTATAGTTGAAATTGTCTCATTTAGTGAACGGACAACTTGATCACCTTACGGTGAATTTTGTACTTGCCTCACTGAAACATCATTTGCAAAATAGATGTCACTTAGGGTAAACTAGACTTTCTGCTAAAATTGATTGGTTGTCTTGTTGGTTTAATGAAAATAAACTAATAATATAATAATTTGTATGGTTTTAGCAATTTATTTCACAATGACTTCCACGACCTTAAATCTACTCGCTCTGTTGATAAATTAACGGGCGAAAACTACACTTCATGGAAAAACGTAATCAACAAAAATACTTATCATAAATGACCTTCGTTTTTTTCCTGATGGAGGACTGTCCTCCCATTTCAGCTTTAAATGCTGCTCAAAATTTCGAGAAGCATACGAGCGCTGGACACGGGCAAACAAAAAGACCCGAGCGTATATCTTGGCGAGTATTTCTAAAGTCTTGGCTAAGAAGCATGAACTCATGCTTATAGTCCGTGAGATTATGGAGTCCTTGAAGGGAATGTTCGGACAATCGTCTGCACAACTTAGGCATGACGCTCTCAAACACATCTTCAATGCCCGTATGCAAGAAGGGGCATCTGTTCTAGAACATGTTCTCAACCTGATGGTCCACTTCAACGTGGCGAAGACGAATGAGTCTGTCATCGATGAAGCCAGCCAGGTTAGTTTCATTTTGGAATCTTTACCTGAAAGTTTTCTACACTTTCGTAGCAATGCTATTTTGAACAGGATTGACTACAACCTAACCATCTTACTGAACGAGCTACAGACCTTATAGTCCTTGATTAAAAGCAAGGAAAAGAAGAGTGAGACAAATGTTGCTTCATCCTCTAAGAAGTTCCACAGAGGTTCGACCTCTGGGACAAAATCTGTAACTTCTTTCTCTGACACCAAAAAGTGGAAGAAGAAGAAAGGCGGAAAGAGAAAAGCTAACCCACTAGTTGCTGTCCAAAAGGGTAAGAAAACAAAGGTTGCAAAAGGAATCTGTTTCCATTTCAACCAAGAGGGACAATGGAAGAGGAATTGTCCCAAGTACTTTGCAGAAAAGAAGAAGGCCAAGCAAGGTAAATATGATTTACTTGTTTTGGAAACATGTTTAATGGAGAATGATGATCCTACCTAGATTATAGATTATGGCGTCACTAACCACGTTTATTCTTCATTTCAGGGAATTAGTTCCTGGCGACAACTTGATATTGGTGAGATGACGATGCGGGTTGGAACTGGGCACGTCGTCTCGGCTGTGGCAGTGAGAGGTCTCCAGTTAACTTTACAGAATAAATTTATTTTACTAGAAAATGTGTATGTAGTTCCTGGTTTAAAAAGGAACTTAATTTCTGTAAAGTGTTTATTGTATAAATTTCTATGTAAATAAAGTGTTTATTTCAAAGAATGGTATCAATATTTATTCTACTAAACTGGAAAATAATCTTTATGTGCTAAGATCGTTAGCAACTAAAACCCTCTATAACACTGAAATGTTCAAAACTGTGGTATCTCAAAATAAAAGACTTAGAATTTCTCCTAAAGAAAATGTTCAACTTTGACACATGAGATTAAGACACATCAATCTCAATAGGATTGAGAGGTTGGTGAATAATAGACTTCTAAGCGAGTTAGAAGAAAATTCTTTACCTGTGTGTGGGTCATGCCTTGAAGATAAAATGACTAAAAGACCCTTTACTTGAAAAAGTCATAAGGTCAAAGAACCTCTAGAGCTGGTACATTCACACCTCTGTGGTTCGATGAAAGTTAAAGTAAAGGGAGGTTTTGAATATTTCATCACTTTTATTGATGATTATTCAAGATATGAGTATGTTTATTTAATTCAACATAAGTCTGAATATTTTGAAAAGTTCAAAGAACTCAAGGCTGAAGTTGAAAATGAATTAAATAAAACTATTAAGACATTTCGATCTGATCGAGATGAAGAGTTTATGGATATGACGTTTCAAAATTATTTGATAGAACATGGAATTGTATCCCAACTCTCAGCACCTGGTACAGCTCACGTGAAACCCGAACCCTACTTTTCCTATTTACATATGTTTATTGTTGAGATTAGAAAAATAAGGGGTTTAATATTTAAGTTAATGTGGAATTGTAGGGAAATGGGTAAAGGATAAGGAAATGAAGAAGGAAAAATACTTAAGTATTGGAGACTTAGCTCTCAGGTGTTTATAAGTTAGCCTAGCAAGAAATTTTTTTGGCTAAGTGTTGGCCACTAAGCATTGAGTAAACACTAAACAAGCATCAAGTAAACATTAGGCGAGCATCGAGTAAGCACTAGGTGAGCATAGAGTAAAAGCCATGCATGAGCGAGGAAATGATCGTGCATCGAGTATGTGTGATCGATGAAGGATCGTGCATCAAGTATACATGAGTGAGGAAAAGATCGTGTATCGAGTATGCATGAGCGAGGAAGGGATCGTGCATCGAGTATGCGTGAGCGAGAAAGGGATCAGGCATTGAGTTTGCCATCGAGTAAATAAGTTATTTAAATTAAAAATTGAATCTAGAAATGTTGAACAAGCAGACAGCTGCTTGGGATGAATAAACAGGTAGCTCGATGGTCAGCATGTCTGCACGAACTGAGATGGACACCAGACTATGTGAGGTTGAGCATGGGGCTAAGTAGGTGACAAGGTCGGGCATTGGTGTGTAGCTCGTGGAATGCCTAGGACATGTGATGGACACTTGTTGGTGGGCGATGGAAAGATGTGTTGCTGCTTAGCCAAGCCTGATTTCTAAAGTTACTCTAAGTGTTCAATGCCTAGGAGGGTTGGCGTTGGAAGGTAACGTCATTACGTGTGGAAGATTATGAGTTTAATTATGAAAGTTAATCTCAAAAGGAGACCATAACTAATAGCTAAAATATGTTGTTAAGTCCACAGCGTGACATAAAGAAAAGAAGCTCATTAATCTTGTGAGGATTATCTAAAGATGGTAAGTGACTTTAAATGCTTTAAATGTTTTGCAAATTCTTTATGAATGATTTAGAAAATCCATGTTTACTGAAAGCTTTTCATGTTAACTAGTTTTCAATAAGTTTTCCTAAGTAACGCATATCTTTAAATTATGAACATGTGATGATGTATGAAGCTACTAAGTATGTTTTGTTGGATCGATATGGCAACCCTAGAGGGGGGTGAATAGGGTTTAATTAAACTTTTTTTTTTTCTAAATTAACCCAATTAAACTAATTAATATACTTTTTATAAATAATAAGGAAAATTCAAATTATGCAACAAATAAGATGACAAAAAATGTGATAATTTAATTCTATCAAATTTTAGCAAATAAATAAGAACAAACTAAAACATACAATAAAATGCTTAAATTAATTGCAAAAATAAAAAGGAAAGAGTTAGAGAAGAAGACATCATAATTTTTATAGTGGTTCGGTTAAACTCGACCTACTTCACTTCCTCAAGCGCCTCTTTGGAAATTTGAAATAAAATCTTTCCGACTCTTTCCACGGATTAGAGCCCAACCGTTACACCACCGCTCCTTTTACGGGTTCAAGAGCAAACCTTGATCCTTTCCATGGTTAGGATCAAAACCGTTACAAATGTTGGAATTTTTGAAAGAACATAATATAACTTCACTAGAGTGGATTACAAGTTTAAGCACTCAACAAGTTTATCCTTACAATACAACAACACTCTCTCAAGAATAAGATGAAAGAAAAAAAATTAGGAACTTAGAGAGAGCAACAATGGAACTTTTGAGTTTTGGAGGATTATGAAATGTAAATTTGTTGGTTTAAAATTTGGAAAGGAAGATGGTTTTTTATATAGAGATGGAAAATTTTTTAGAAACCACAATTAATTTGGACCATTGGATTTTGGAAAAGAAAATCAATGGTGGAGATTTTAAACTAAACTAGTCGTTAGATACAAATAAAATATAATATTAAATTCCTTTTCTTTTTGAAATTCATTTTCTTTTTTAAAATTAATCCAAAAAATAAAAAAACATACCATGTGTCAAAAACTAGCCGTTAGACACAAAACATAAAATAATATTAAATTCATTTTTCTTTTAATTCATTTTCTTTTTAAATTCATTCTTTTTAAAGTTAATCCAAAAATAAACAACATACCATGTGTAAAAAAACTAGCTGTTAGACACAAATATAAAATAATATTAAACTTATTTTTCTTTTAATTCATTCTTTTTAAAGTCAATCCAAAAATAAAAAAATACCATGTGTAAAAAAGCCAACAATCTCCCCCTTTTTGATGATGACAAACCATTCAAGAAAAATAGCTTGAAATACATGTAAACCATATGTAGCACATAATAAAATTCAACATATCACCATAAAGATCATTCTTGAAATTCACTCAAAAAAATAAATTCTCCCCCTAATTAATACAATCAAAATCATAACAAACTTATAGCATATTTTTCTTAAACTTCGCCCCCTTTGGAATCATAAAAAAGAATAATTAAAAAAAATTTAGAACTACATAAATGTTTCCCTTAAAAACATGAACATAAATTTAGCACAACTTCCCCTAAGAATATTAACATATGCTTTCCATATCTCCCCCTATCAAAATGCCTTCTAAAAGATTTAACAAGTAGAATTATAAAATCAAAAGATATCACAACGAATAATACCAAGCTCAAGCCTATTTTTGCAAAAGTTTTCTTCAATCAAAGGCTTGGTAAAAATATCCGCTAATTGATTATTAGAGCCTACAAATTCAAGAGTAATATTATCATTTTACACATGCTCTCTAAAAAAGTGATGCCTAATATCAATATGCTTAGTCCTAGAATGATGTATAGGATTTTTAGTCAAATTAATAGCACTAGTATTATCACAAAATATAGGCACATTATCAAACTTTAATCCAAAATCACAAAGAGTTTGTTTCATCCAAAGAATTTGAGCACAACAACTAGCAACTGCAATATATTCCACTTCGGTAGTGGATAAGGCAACCAAATTTTGCTTTTTGCTAAACCAAGAAACTAAGGAACTACTAAGAAATTGACAAGTCCCACTAGTACTGTTACGGTCAAGTAAACTACCCACAAAATCCGCGTCAGAATATCCTACCAAATTAAATTCAACATTTCTAGGATACCATAAACCTAAATCAATAATACCAAGAAAATATTTAAAAATTCTTTTAACAGCATGTAAATTTGATTCCTTACGATAAGATTGAAATCTAGCACAAAGACATACACTAAACATAATATCGGGTCTACTAGTAGTTAAATAAAGTAAAGATCCAATCATACCTCTATAAGTTTTTATATCCACACACTTACCTTTTTCATC